>NW_013665727.1:363633-366730 GCF_000517525.1 Limulus polyphemus | reverse complement strand
AGGTTGAAATAGGAAATCTCCGATTACTTACCACCCCCCAGTGGCACAGCGGTATGTCTGCTGACTTATAACGCAGCTTTGTGCTTAATTATAAACAAACAAAAAATTTCTTTCTGGTCATTTGTTATTGTTCAACCAAGGACACGTTTATTGTGCAGAAAATAGCTGTAAAATAAAAATGAAAAATAGTGAAGTAATAAAAACATGCCATCGCCTTCATCAATGCTTAAAAAAAATGTAATTGAATAACGGAAACATGTTTCAATCTGATTTATATAGTAAAGTTCTGTAAAAAAAAATATTGAGTTCTTACGAGGCATGGCAATCAACTAAAATCGTCTTCAACATAATGAACTAATTTTATTTAACTGAAACTATAGTTATATCATTTTTCATAACATTTAGATTTCAGTAATTTGATTTAAACTTGAGTAAAAATTTACAAAAATTCAATCGTACCTATCTCCCCGTGTTAGGAAACTTCACACTTTTTCTAGTGTTATTCACGTCAACCATTGGTCGAACAATATTAAACCTTTCCCCAGACGAAGAGTGTCGAATGGCGAACGTCAACCATTGGTCGAACAATATTAAACCTTTCCCCGGACGAAGAGTGTCGAATGGCGAACGTCAACCGTTGGTCGAACAATATTAAACCTTTCCCCAGACGAAGAGTGTTGAATGGCGAACGTCAACCATTGGTCGAACAATATTAAACCTTTCCCCAGACGGAGAGTGTCGAATGGCGAACGTCAACCATTGGTCGAACAATATTAAACCTTTCCCCAGAGCCGTTAGACTAATCGAAAAGTGGGATTTGACCATCAGCCTTATAATGGTCCTACGGAGCATGATTTTGCAACAACAGGACGCGAACCATGAACCCTGAAATCCACAGTCCAGTATTATAACTATTTGAACACGACCGGCTAGTCCATGTAAATTTGAAGAACTTGAAATTCTTTTAAACTAGCTTTACATTTGAAAGGACATTTTTCCTCAAATAAACTACCTTAATTAGTGAAAAAGCTGTAACGTACTTACTTCAATGCCCCTTAGTGGCTTAGCGATAAATCTGAAGATTTATAACCCTACAAACCGGGTTTACATACCCGTGGTGGGTTCGGTATATGTAGCCCATTCTATAGATTTGTGCTTAATAATAAACAAACAAACTTACTTCAAATGTAAACTTGTAATTTCCTTTTTTTTTTTTTTTTTCTATTCGACTCAATGTATTCATTTGTATATATGCCCTACTTAAGATACATTTAAATCGTCCTACCAATATTGGTGTAAGGATACATGCTATTTTTGTTGGAAAATAACTTGTAATGCTTACGCAGTTGAAGTGGGTGCTAGCTTTTTTGGCCAGAGTCGTCACAAAAGGTAAATCATTTTGCTGTTCTCCTTAGGGTATAAGGAGGAGGATTTGTGAAGACTAGGACCTTTGATTGACCTACCTGTTGCACACCTATGTTAATGTGGGTGTGGTTGGATCACTGGTGCTCCACAACTCCTTAACTCAAACTTATGGCTCCAAGTAGTTGTTTGTACACGCCAACGGCCATACAGTAGTATCTCCACTTGATAGTGGTACAAACCCTAGTGAAAGGAACCAGTTCGATGGCGATTCAGTTTGGGGAGGTCACCCCTAAAGAGCATGAAGACTGCATACGCCAGAGGAGACATAAGATCCCAACTAGCTAGAGGGACAACGGCTGTAAAGGTGGATAACAGCAAGGTGTGTGGTGCTTAGTAGGATGCCGAGCCTCCTTGGTGGAGCAGCTACAAGCATGCTATGAAATGCTGAAAACTGGTAAAGCAATTTAGCCGATAAATTTAATATTCATGAAAAAAACACTATAATAAGATTTTTTTTTCCTTATTTCTCTTAATTTTACATTATGGATTTCAAATTAAAGGTTTGTAAATAAACATATAATTTCAGATCTACCTTTTGTCCACTAAAGTCACTGGCCAGGAGACCCTTTAGTCAATAGTTCGCGAATTCTGCTAATGAACAAATAACCTTCGTTGTCAATCTTCTGCCGAACAAAATAAAGATCTGATATGATTTTTCATACAATTTTTATTTTAAGCCCATAATTGACAAATTAGAGGTAGCTTCATTATGCAGTTTTGTACTAAAACAAATAAGGAAATATTAAACTCAAAAAATAAGTTTCGACTCTTATTTTTATGAGTTGTAAGTGAAACCGATGACTTTAATGCTAAAAATCGGGTTTCGAGAACCACGGTGGACAGAAAATAGATAGGTCCATTGTTTTCCTACACCTGCTGCCATCTATCACCAACATATTAAACAATACAACGGCATATAATTTCAACGCGCTACATACACCAATTGATATGCAGTACACAATATTTCACTATAAATCTATATTTCGAATACATTACTATGCAGCTTGAACAAGAAGTGTTATTTATAACATAATTATATCCAAAGGATATATAAATATATCATTAGTTGAGAGCTGCTGGAGCTAGTTACACTATTCTAAATGAATCTCGATGAAATATACGATTAAACATGCTTTGAATTTTCCTATTGTTTTCAGTACAAGAATTTGTCATTATGGTACATTGTTCACCTTGTCGAATGAAGCGGAGTTATTTAAAATACGTGTGTCTAAACGTTTTAAGTCAGTTTATATATCCTGCCAACCTATTAAGCCGTAATGATGAAACGTTGGCTTAAATATAATAGTGTGTCATTTATATAGAATAATATGTGTCGTTTTTTTAATGTTTTTTATTTTAGAGTAAAGCCATATTGGGTTATTTGCTGTGTCCACCGTGGCAAATCGAATCCCGGATTTTAACGTTGTAAGTCCATAGACTTAACGCTGTCCCACTGGTGGACAAATGGGGATTGTATATTATTATTATTAAATGGGGAAAAATCTCCAGTCAGTACGACAAGGCCCGGCATGGCCAAGTGTTTAGGGCGCTCGACTCGCAATCTGAGGGTCGCGGGTTCGAATCCCGTCCCGCTAAATATGCTCGCCCTTTCAGCCGTGGGGGCGTTATAATGTGACGGTCAATCCCACTATTCGGTGGTAAAAGAGTAGCC
>NW_013665727.1:359789-363548 GCF_000517525.1 Limulus polyphemus | reverse complement strand
GACAGCTAGCGCAGATAGCCCTCATGTAGCTTGGCGCGAATTTCAAAACAAACAAACAAACAGTACTACAATCTTTAAATTCTAGCTTGATAGATTTAGAGATACCAAAATATGGTTGCATCAATGATAAATTTGTAGATACTCGCTGTTATATACATATATGTCGCAGTCGCGAAAAAAAAATTATTTAGACAAAAACTGTCTATTTATTGGGTGTAGATTATCTACCTTCTCATACCTCATTTATTATTTTATAAAGTTAAAGCTCGTAAAAATTATATATTTAAATTTAGATTTATTATGCGTTTTTTTTCCCAAAAGCCTTAATTTTCCGTTTCCCCTTTTCGGTTAACAAATAATAGGGTACTTGATATCGTGGTTTCGGTTTGCTATGAATTTCGCGCAAAGCTACTCGAGGGCTATCTGCGCTAGCCGTCCCTAATTTAGCAGTGTAAGACTAGAGGGAAGTAAGCTAGTCATCACCATCGCCCGCCAACTCTTGGGCTACTCTTTTACCAACGAATAGTGGGTGATATTGTAACCTCCTTATGAAAAATAATCTGTGCTATAAGGTGGAATGAGCAATTACTGTAAACAAGCAGATGTGCTGATAATTCTTTAGAAAATAAAATATATTCGCAACAGACTTATCGAAGCTCAATTACTTAAACATTCATCACATTGTTTTCGAAACAATACTCACCTATTATCACTATCGCTATGGAGAACAAACTTTTAAAAATCATGATAATCTGTATATTGTTTCATCTTATTTAAAAACCACTGTGAAATAACTTCAGTCGAGCAAATACAGAATCGTTGAAGTTTCAGAAGTGATGGTTGCTTTGTCGTGGTGCAAAAACAGACCGTTGAACTTTTAGATAACCAGTCAACATGCTATAAAGTAAACAATGCCCCCAGCGAATTCGACCGAAACCAAAGTTGAAATCTTTAAACACATCTAAAGCTGATTGTTTTAACAAACAAAGGTTATGAATAACTTACCAGTTACTGAAAGCCTCATAAGCGACTATTAATTTTAACTTAGAAACCTGACATAACTTTCAGACCAATAGTTTCGATCGATGATTCACCAAAAGCACACTTGATAGAAAAAAAAGTATGCACAATATGCTCATCCCATTGCCAATAATACCAACCTATTACCAATAACACAGATGAATTATTTAAAAATTGAAAAGGAAACAGCATGAAAGCAACCATTTATTTATTTTTTTCATTTCATGCTATTTTATTATTTCATTGCAATGTTGTTCTTTTGTTGGCGGATTATTTTAAATTATCTGGTGAAACTATTACAATATCCAATCGTGGGCTTATACGCTAATAGCCCTTTATGTAGATTCGTGCTTAACTACAAACAAACAAACACATATTTCCTTCTTTAACGTTTCTACAAGCTTAAACACCATGATACTCTTTGGCCACTTTTAAAGTGAACTGCATTAACCTAAAAGTATGTTTATAAAGTAACACAATAAACACGATGGTTAACAATGATACAAATACTTCACGAGTGATTCATTCTACCGACTTCAAACAACTATCTATTTTCTCAACTATATTATTTTTTGATGCTTCACTGAACCCCGTTTATATATAATCTATCCTCGAATTTACTAAAATCTCTGACGTCAAATATTTCAGATATTTCTAGTTGTTCTAGGTCTACTTTATTAAACCTGTTGATTTTAACATCATTACGCAACTTCCTTTAGCTAAATTCTAAATTACAGCATTAAAAATATAGCTTATAACAAAATCACTTTTACTTATAAAAGTATACGTGAAAATACTCACGACACTTGACGTGATGGTTTTTCTTCTCTTAACCTTATCAAACTTTTCTGAAATGAATTCTCACAACTAGTTATTTTATACTTGGGAAAACAATGACCAGTGAAAAAAATCGTTAACACATTTATACAATCATTAAAATCGTTAACACATTTATACAATCATCAAAATCGTTAACACATTTATACAATCATTAAAATCGTTAACACATTTATACAATCATCAAAATCGTTAACACATTTATACAATCATTAAAACTGTTAACACATATATACAGTCATTAAACAGTTGGTCTACTATACAATATAGAATAATGAATTCGGCAAAATGTTATAACATTATTCACATATGTAAATTAATTTAGATGACTATATGGTGCAGTAAAACGGACTCAAACCCCCCATAGATAATGATAACATTGATTCTTTTGTCAAACGTGGCAACTTTGAGATGATTGTATAAATGTGTTAACGATTTTGATGATTGTATAAATGTGTTAACGATTTTAATGATTGTATAAATGTGTTAACGATTTTAATGAGTGTATAAATGTGTTAACGATTTATTTTTTTTTCTTTTTGCTCCCCAGTGGCACAGCGGTATGTCTGCGGACTTGCAACTCTAGAATGCGGGTTTCGATACCCGTGGCGGGCAAAGCACAGATAGCCCATTGTGTAGATTTGTGCTTAATTACAAACAAACAAGCGTAATAATAGCTAGGAATAGAACATTTAAATATAACTTTTAATTGAATAGGTATTACATTTTGATAATGTAGCGATCTATATTGAAATTCGAAAATATTTCAACACAATCGTGATATTATGTTCCAAATCAAAATATGTTTGTGGCAAAACTATTAAGGCTGCCTGCTGCCGTCCCTAGTTTTGAACTGCAGATGAAATGAATGCCAACACACGGCAGCGTCCAATACCAGTTCTTCAGCTATCCTTTACCAGCGAATAATTGGACTGACTGTTACATTATAACGCTTCCATGGCTTAAAGGGCGAATATTATCGGCGCCTGGTTTTTCGATCCCGCAATACGCAAGCGCTCTATCCACCAGATTATGTCAGACCCGAAGTAATAACAATATATATATTATTTGTCATTGGTATAGCGATTTATTGTTCAATAATGTTTAGGTTGTAAACATTCTTTCATTAGGTTCAATATATACTTCTTAATAATTGAAATTACGTAAAAAAAAACGGTTGTATTAACTATATTATTACTTTAAAAGGGAAAACAATCAGTTCTAAACAAATATTGGAGTCTGAAATTAAGTAAACATCAAATAATACAAAACTAGACAAATTAAAGAGAGGATAGAGATACTTAAAAAGGAATATTTGTTTTCAGATAACTGCAGAAAATAAGAACATATTTCGTGCAATATCCTCCCAGATATCGTTGTTATTTGTTGAGTTTCACTCAAAGTAAATTGAGGGCTATAGACGCTAATAGTCTCTAATTTTGAATTAAGAAACTACAGGGAAAGCACTTAATTAGTAACACCAATCACCAACTCATGGGCTACTCAAAGCGAATATTAGAACTTTATCATCACTCTTATAACTCACCCACGACCCAAAAATGTGAAGCGCGATTTTTAATCTTTCATTTGTCGGAACTGAGGGCGAACCTAGAAACCTTAGCACCATAGTCTGGAACGTTAACCACAGTCACATAAGACGATGTTCAGGTTGAAAATGTCAAATACAACTTTTAGATAAACAGATTCCACTTTTATTTTTATGGATCGTTAGAGAGAGTTTGTTCATAAGTCACTTCCACGATTATTAAAAGCTATAAAACGATCATTCATTTACAGACAATTTTAAAAATATTATGTTTTACTCTGATTATTAATTTTTCTTCCCTAACACACATATTAACATTAATAGTAGTGCCCGGCATGGCCAGGTGGTTAGGGCGC
>NW_013665727.1:349421-358789 GCF_000517525.1 Limulus polyphemus | reverse complement strand
GCGCGAAATTCAAAAACAAACAAACAAACATTAATAGTATCGAAATGTTTTTAAGACAACTAAATATCTACTTTTAAAATAAAATTTTAACTACGATTCTGGTTCTAGAATTTTCCCACAGAACCGACTGAACGTAAAGAAAAGCCCCCCAGTAGTCTGCGGACTTACAACGCTAGAATCCGGGCTTCGATACCCGTGGTGGGCAGAGCACAGATAACCCATTGTGTAGCTTTGTGCTTAATTAGAAACAAACGTGCCCCCCAGTGGCACAGCGGTATGTCTGCGGATTTATAACGCTAGAATCCGCGTTTCGATACCCGTGGTGGGCAGAGCACAGATAACCCATTGTGTAGCTTTGTGCTTAATTACAAACAAACGTAAAGAAATTATTTATAATATCCTGCCAGTAAATTTGTGACGACATTCAAATGAAATATCTGTGTTTCGGAAATATATTACATTATAGAAATTCAATACTGAGAACGTGTTTTAACAGTCGAAGATAATGCTACTCCCAATCGTTCTGTCTGGTTATCTACTTTAGATAATATATATATATATATATATATATATTGATTCGAAGTTTTAGTTTCTAGTAATGTTTAAACATTTATTACAAGAACAAGAATATTTGGCGGAATAATTTGCTCTGTTAGTTTATTTTGTATTTTGCGCAAAGCTACTCGAAGGATATCCACGCCAGCCGTCAGTAATATAAAAGTGACAGTCTAGAGGGAAGGAGGCTAGTCAACGTCACCCACCGCAAGCTCTTGAGATACTCCTTACTAACGAATATTGGGATTGACCGTAACATTATAAAACCCCACAACTAAAAGAGCGAGCAAGCTCGTTGTTGGGATTCGAACTAGCGATCCACAGATTGTGGGTCGAGCGCCCTAACCTAAAAATGTACAAACTGTCGCATTTACAATAATATATATATATTAAAACTTAGTTATGTAAAATCATGTTACAAGCAAAGTTATAATAACATTATACACAAAAGTATGAAATATTGAATGTCTGTATCTGGACGTTCGCAGCAGAGCAAACACTAAGAGAAAGAAACAGTAGATGAAGAGAATATAATAATCGAGAATAATCGAGTTTTATGCACAAACTAAACAAACTAAATAATTATGATACAATTTTTTCAATTTCGAATATTCTTGACGTTACCATTCCGATAAAATTTGAATGCTAGAATAAAGGAAAATTTTATCATTTGAGATTTAAAAACAAGAAACCTTGCAACAATTAACACAAAAGAATGAGAGCTATAACAGAGATGAGCAATTAAAACACAAGGTAAAATATTTTATTTGAGATTGAGATTTAAAAAACATAAGAAACCACGCAACAATTAACACAAAAGAATGAGAGCTATAACAGAGATGAGCAATTAAAACACAAGGTAAAATATTCTATTTGAGGTTTATTAGGAACATTTCGGGACATTAAACCATTTGTGAAAGAGATAAAACAAATACAATATACAATTGACGATACTGAAAATATATCTACTAATTAATTGTATTTATCATCGTATTTAACTCACTATGATTTTTATAACAACCGTTATATGCTATGTGTAATTAGGGTACGTACATTACAGTTACATATCGTGATATTTTAGAAATACAGTATTCATTTTATTTAACATAAGAGGAACTCGCAATATATTTTTCTTCTAGTTTAAGCTTGAGGCACTTTTTTAACCGATAGCATGCATTTACATCAGAAGCTACTAACTACTACATAAATATTCTATATATTTGGAAAATATGTTCGACCATTTTGTTTTGAGGGTCGGGCATGGTCAGTAGTTAGCGAGCCTGTGAGGGCGCTCTAAGAATGATTAAGCCTTACTTTTCGCTCAGATAAGAGTAGCTCAAGAGTTGGCTGTGGATGTTATTAATTAGTTGCTTTTTCTCAAATCTATGGTTTAAACATTATGGACGATTATGCCTGTGATAGCTCTTGTGTAGATTAGAACGAAAATTCTAATCAAGCAAAGAGTGTTTTTGATATTTGTAAACAAGCGTGATAAACAAAGTAGGGAAAAAAATACACCAATTTCTAGTTAACACTTTTGAGACTCGAAAATGTTATATCTTAAATTGTAATAAATTTCACATTTCTAAATTTGCGGTATGACTAAAATATTTTTGTTACATTAATATTTTTCAACTATTACGTTTTATCATCAACAGATGACGCGGTATGCTAAGCTTGCACTGAAAGTTAGTCTATAAAAGAGAAGTAGTTTAGGATAACCTTTCCACCTACAAACTAATCGTACTATATATATATATATTTAGTGATCAGCTTCTGTCGTCGAATTGTTTTTCTCAATTGTTGTTAACTCGTGCTGGTTTTTGTGGTCTTCGTTTTCCTTTGTAGGCCTGCATTTACCACAGGAAAAAAACTTGTAGAATTTAAGCATTCTTTCTCTAAGTGCTTCTCGATACTTAGGGTGACTGACTCCATATACAATAGGATCGCAGAAGGAAGCACATTTAGCAAGAACAGCTCCCAATAAGCTTAATAATGGTGTGAAGAACTTTCCACTGGTAAAAGATCCTAGAAAGATAAAAATGATATACGGTGTCCAGGCAACAAACCACATAACGACTGTTATCAGAGCTACCATAGATAATTTGGCTTCCACTGTTATTTTAGATTGTCTCGGCTTTAACTGGTCGACACTCATACAACGACTGTATTTTCGTAAGGCAGATTCTTGCTGTATAACAGTTTTGGCAACATAATAGTAGGTATATGTAAGGAAAAACAAGGGTAAGAAATACACTCCAATGCTGTAACCAATAACATAAGATCGAGAGTTCCAGTTATGGCTCACTGAGTCCAAAGAGCAGTTGATAAAATTACCTTCTAGAATATAAGAACTCCAACCGAAGAAAGGAGCTGAAGTCCATAGACCGACGTAGATCCATATTAGGCAAATCCACAGGATCGCTTGTTTATAAGTAAGTTTCTCGCTCGACAGTCCCTTCACAACGACACGATAACGGTTCATTGCAATGGCAACCATGCTTATAATAGAAACCGATCCAAATCCAGATCCACACGCTCCATATATTTCACACATTAGTGGCCCAAAAATCCATTTTTGTTTAAAACAAGATACAACCATCATTGGCATGATTGTAAACATCATCATAAAGTCTGAAAACGCCAAGTTGACAATAAACATGTTTGATGGACGCCGTAAATATTTCGTGGTCAAAAATATGTAAATTACTGAGAAATTTCCAGTGAGACCAATTAACTCTAATATCAACATAATAACCCCTATAGCGAAGTACCATTCCGAGCTCGGAGCTTGAAACTGTCGCCAATGATCTCTTATCAAATGTCCCATATCATGTGGAAATAAATTTGTGATCGCCGTGTCATCACTATGACGACGCATCCACAAAAAATATCTATCATCTGATCCCCCCGAAAGGGCAAGTCCTGCTGATTCTGTATGATTCCACTCAACCATGGTAGTAGAAATCTTAGGGAAAAAAAACAAGAAAGTATGATTGATTTGTTTACTTGTTATCGTTTTTAAGTTTTGACATGAAACATATGAGACTAAAAAGTAGTCTGCAATATTCAAAAAATACTTTATTACATATAATGAGCAATGATTCGAAAAAAGTAATATTAATAAATAAGTATTCTGTTACTGTAAAAACCACGAAACGTGCAATGAAATTAATGAATGCAGCAAGTAAATTACACATTCAATTTATACGACTAAAAGTGTTGTTTAATACTAAACAATCCACAATTTTTAGGTGTTGTTTAATACTAAACAATCCACGATCTTTAGGTGTTGTTTAACACTAAACAATCCACAATTTTAGGTGTTGTTTAATACTAAACAATCCACGATCTTTAGGTGTTGTTTAACACTAAACAATCCACAATCTTTAGGTGTTGTTTAATACTAAACAATCCACAATCTTTAGGTGTTGTTTAATACTAAACAATCCACGATCTTTAGGTGTTGTTTAATACTAAACAAACCACAATCTTTAGGTGTTGTTTAATATTAAACATTCCACAATCTTTAGGTGTTATTTAATACTAAACATTCCGTAATTGTTAGGTGTTGTTTAATATTAAACATTCCACAATCTTTAGCTTAAAAATAAACTAACTGAATGACTGTCAAGGGCCTCAAACTTACCAAGACCTTGAACTTCAAAGAGTAATAGTTATTCAAGAGCGTATTAGTTTTATAGCTCTAGCTAAAATCGATTAGGGTTTAACCCTCCTATACGATTATCTAAAAACTATTAAGACACCATTCAAGTGAAGAGCACGTAGCCTCATTCTTTATCAGATGTTCTGTACTTTATTATTTTCTCTGAAAGGCTTCAGGTCACGAAAGCATATATGCAAAGTCTGTTTACTACACGAAGGCTATCTGATAACTATCTAAATCTTACACCTGGCTAAATATTAGAAACTTGTCACTTTGATACCTTACTAGATAATAAAGTAATTAAAATGTCATAAACGCCTAAGTTCAGATTTTAGGTAGGCTTCATCTCTTACTTTTTTATTCTCAACGCTAATTGGATAAGGCTGTTTTAAAGTGACGCTGCAAGAAATTTCTTAACGTGACATATTTTAGGAATATTCTGTGCAGAAACAAGAAGAAAGGTTTGTTAAACGAACAGTTTTTTCTGACTGAGAGACGTAAAAATTTTCTACCTAGTTGAGCTTTTTATATATTTATGTGATACATAGTAACATATTTTCATATCTAAAACTTCAAAATCAGCAGACAGTTTCCGAAGTATCAGCCTTACTATATATATCTGTGTGAGGGAAGTGAGATTCCAGATTTATAACCTAAAAGTTTTAATCTCATTCTTTAAAAACCTTGTTATGACAAATTAATAGATTAGTATTATGTGTTTAATAGGTAGTAGATTGTTTTTAATATGAAGGTTCAAGCATCTTTTATTCACTCTTTTTCAAACTAGTAATTGATCATTATCAAGTATCTTGTGATGTATTTGTAGCTGTGAATTTTTATTTTGTTCACATAATTAACAAATATTATAAGAACACTTCTGTTCAAGAGTTAACTCGTCTTTGCTCACTGGGCTTATGCCTAATATTACCAACATAAATTAATAACTATCATAAAATGCTGAGAGTAATATTCAACTAAATACTTTATTGAACTAAGTCAGTGTAAATCTACTTTAGAATCCTTCAATTTTCCGATGAGGTCGTAAAGAAGGAAAATAAATTATATAATTACACTCACTGTGTTAAATAAACGCAATTAAAAGTAGACCGGTGCGCTTAACCACTGGAAACGTTTGGAAAATGTCGGTCTCTGCATAAGTAAACTGTATACGTTCCGAGATTTAATAACTACGTTTTAAAGAAAGTAAATTTTTTTTTCTTAGTTACAATAGTATAAATATGTAAACGTGTTCAGTTATAATGAAACAACGCTAGAATCCGGGCTTCGATACCCGGGGTGGGCAGAGCACAGATAGCCCATTGTGCAGCTTTGTGCTTAACTTCAAATAAACAAACTTAGAACATTAATTATTTGAAATAATGAGCTTCAAAACTTTTCTAAACCATATTACATTTAAATTTATGTATTTTAATCTTTCACCAGGGGTCTTTCTTTTCTGTGATGCCTCAATTTTTAAACCCTATACTGAAACTGAATATCGTATTAACATTCCTGGATACTAAGTACAAAGGTTTAGCACTCAGTTGTATCAATACAACTTTCAAAATCGTCCGAGTCTTACTGTGTGTTTGACTCTTATTGTTGGTGGGTCAGTCACAAGTGGTACTGCCCAGTGGTCAACTTCTAAAGTACACCACTAATATAAAAACCTGTAATGATATCAGTATATTGATGATTCCATACTTATGTCACATATAAATGACGGCAATACAAAGACTATTATAAAACGAAATACATCCAAATATATATGAATCAGCACATGAACACAAACCAGATGACAAAATTCGATTCCTTCATAACCATATTTTCAATTCCGTCCGCCATTGTTAGCGATTTATTGTGTTAAATGTTTTTATCGAACAAAACCGAAGATGTTAATTACTTTATGCGCAATGGTAACTTGAAATATACAGTTGACATTTACCACTTTTTAAACTCTTTGACTGACACTGTAGTTTTAAGTCTGTTTCTGAGATGATTCGTGATACGGTAAAGTAAAAAAAATTATACACTATCATTTTTTGAGAGCTTAATGTCGGTAACCAACAAGATATGTGTTGGATCAAACCCCTTCAAGTCTTTAAAAAAAGAATATGAAGCCCAATATATCATTCGAAACACCATTTGTCACTGAGTTATGCATGTTTCGTGGAATTACACCCCTCATAAGTGGCCCTGTACTCTTGTTTGCATATTATTCAAATCCTGCATAACAGTAAGTTCACTGTTGCGAGTAAAAGAGAACTAGAAACACCGCACATGTAATGCCAATCTCTGGTAAATGTTACGCTAATTTCGATTCTCTAAATGCCAAAAACTTGAGAAAGTTTTACCTCATGTTGGAATTTTTTTTTTTACACTGTTAATACTGAAAGCATGGGGTCAACAAGAGCATAATATAGCTTAATAAACAAAGCTTAAGTAAAGGTTTTAACGCCTTATTTGTAGAAATAAAGACAACTGCATGAATGTTGAATAGTTTTAACAAAAAAAAAATTGTTTGGTAGAATATTCTTACCATAGTAGAATATTCGATAAAAGCACACAATGAAACAGAAGATGCATTACACAATTTTTTAAAACAACTGTATGGGTATTAACGACATCCCATAGAAAACAAACAGGTGTAAGGTTCATACGATCTTCTGGGAGAGAGAAAAAAATTAAAATAAGGCAGTTATATTTTGTTTTTGTTTTTGTGTCTGTAAATTTGAAAGCATTTCGGTTCCCACATACTTTCTTTATTCCAGTTATACGAATAGCACGACATTCACATGTTCACCTAGTCCTTGCTGCAAGGGAATAAAATACAAAGATAGGAGCCAGTCTCTCCCAACCCCCTGCAGCTCATAATCAGTTCACATATTACTATCATGTTTTGTTCGATCAGTATGGTATTAGACAAGATCATAACTTTTTATTGAGGAAAAATGCCAGATTTGCCACAGATAATATAGAAAAACGTAAAAAAGATTAATCAGGTTTTATTGTTTCAAATGTTTACGATATAATTGAAAAATATTTTCACAGATAAGCGCTTTAAAACTTAACAACGTTATCTAAAATATGCATACGTATAAAGTGTCCCATTTTATTTTCAATAAAATGAACGTTTCTTTTGGTTGCTTTAGCACAAAGCTACACAATAGGCTATATGCACTCTGTCTACCGTAGAAAATCGAAACCCACTTTTTAGGTTTGTAAGTCCCTAACCTTAACGTTAATCCACTGGAAGACATAATGAACGAATTACATTCTTTTCAAAAGTTAATTGAGTAATGTTTTATCAGTTGTCTCAGTTCATTATGAATCTTAAAACAAAATCCGCATGTTTAAACACATACTGTATAAAAGCTTTATTTTTACATAATTTAAAAATAAAAATTTATATTTAATGACCCACAGTTTGTTTGTTTTGTTTAGAATTTCGAGCTACACGAGGGCTATCTGCGCTAACCGTCCCTAATTTAGCAGTGTAAGACTAGAGGGAAGGCAGCTAGTCATCACCAACCACCGCCAACACTTGGGTTACTCTTTTACCAACGAATAGTGGGATTGATCGTAACGTTATAACGCCCCCACGGCTGAAAGGGCGAGCATGTTTGGTGTGACGGGGATTCGAACCCGCGACCCGCAGATTTCGAGTCGAGTGCCCTAACCACCTGGCCATGCCAGGCCATGACCCACAGACATTAATTGTTTTAAATCTTGTAATATTATCCATATTTACACAGAATTTTAATTGATGATTTAATTATCTTATTAGTATCTTATAGCAAGTCCCAAGATCTAACGTATATGATGTTATTGGAAATTATTAAAGCCTTTTAAAAATGAAAGTATTGAAACAACGATTGCATTGGTCGGTGCATTCGTAACACTAAGATTGGATTGGCTGGCATTTTCTTATCTTTGCATACTGATTAACTGAAGTGTCATGTAATCTTGTTAGACAAGTACAAACACTGGACTTTTAGCGAAACAGTAACTAACTTAGTGTTAGTGTATATTTTTGAGCTATATCCCAGTTTAACTGTTTAGAGTTTTACTATTGATTTTATTTGGGTTATCTCCAGTTTTTCATCAAAACAATATTCAATTAAAAATATGCAATTTTTGTTAAATGGAGGTAAACTCACAAAAACGTAGGCTTTGTTTGGCCTGAAAAAATAAATATACAATTTAAAAGCATTGAATGCATTTTTTCAACATTCTAGAACCTGTCTTGAAAGCTAAAGATTTGAAGCTCAGTCCTTCATAGCATGAAAAAGGATTAGTTTCTATCAAAATTCACAATATCAAAAGTAAGTTACATTTTATTGCCTTTATCTAACAGTATTTGTGCTTTTCTTACATTTTTATTGCCTTTATCTTATATCTAACAGTATGTGTGCTTTTCTATAAAGAAATTAGCTTTATTTTTCTAAATAGTTAATATTTTGCACGCAGTATTTGTCTCGTGAAAAAATCCATCAAAATGTGAAGATAATACATTATTTAAAAATGTTAAAATTATATTTTTTATCTCTTAGAAAACTTAACGTTATATTTATTGTTTGGTTTTTGTAAAAGAAAAAGAAAAAAACGGGCTATTTCGAGTTAGATTTTCGTTTATAAAGTAATGTCTACGTTGTGTATAAACGAATAGGAAGAACATATTAATAAAATCCTTTGTTTGAAAATACTACTAAGGTTTTATAGTAAATAACATCGATCTTTGTTTCGGTTTTTAAAAACCTTTGTAGAGGTGAAGCTCAAGAACGCAAAATAACACATCTCAAAAACATCTCACTGGTTTCTAGTTATTGTAACCTAATTCGGTATAATTCAGTAATATTGGATCGATTTCTAATTATTGGAAAATGCTTACCCTCGAATGTTTTAAAATATAACATTCTCAAACCCCAAACCTTTGATTATTGAGTAACTTACTGTCTTTGGTTACACCTTCGTAACATTATTATATTTTATTAAAATAGAACATTTTCAAACCCCCAACCTTTAGTATTATTGAATAACTTAATCTCTTTGGTTACTACCTTCGTAACATTATTATATTTTATTAAAATAGTAACATTCTCAAACCCCAACCTTTACGTATTATATAGTAACTTACTTAGTCTTG
>NW_013665727.1:346390-349400 GCF_000517525.1 Limulus polyphemus | reverse complement strand
GAACATTCTCAAACCCCCAACCTTTGATTATATAGTAACTTACTGTCTTTGGTTACACCTTCGTAACATTATTATATTTTATTAAAATAGAACATTCTCAAACCCCCAACCTTTGATTATATAGTAACTTACTGTCTTTGGTTACACCTTCGTAACATTATTATATTTTATTAAAATAGAACTTTCTCAAATCCCCAACCTTTGATTATATAGTAACTTACTGTCTTTGGTTACACCTTCGTAACATTATTATATTTTATGTTTCTTTCACTTCTATTCCAACAATTTTATATATTCGGTATTTAAAACTTCATTGTTATTTTCTGTTTATTAGAAACTATAATAAACCAACTGCGAATATAGATGCTTTAGTCAATTTTTATATAAGAAAACTAATATACAGATATTCAAGAAGAGAACGCACGGATATTTCTACATATATATTTTTCTAAGAACAAGAATACAAGGGTACGAGAGTTAGATCTCCTAAATTCCATTATTTATTCGCAGAATGTAAATAATGTCACAAATATTAGAGTTAGATATTAAAATCTAGGTGTTCAAAGTTCAAATCTGAAAATATATTTTTGCCAATGATGTGCAATAAAAGAAAAATATGAAAATTCTGAAAGTAAATCTCTCTAGAGATCGTAAACAATATCCTGTGTCCGCAGGTGTCTCAGCGGTAACCCGAGAGCTTGTAATGCTAGAATTTCGAAATCGATCACTACGGTGTACACAGCGCAAATATTTCAACACGCAG
This sequence comes from Limulus polyphemus, assembly GCF_000517525.1. Classification (NCBI taxonomy): domain Eukaryota; kingdom Metazoa; phylum Arthropoda; class Merostomata; order Xiphosura; family Limulidae; genus Limulus; species Limulus polyphemus. The sequence goes on along the minus strand of NW_013665727.1, from coordinate 348,637 downwards.
CTTAACACTAAAACAAATAAATAACACATTACGTAGTTTTTTTTCTAGTGCAGTCTTGATAGGCAACATAACATTTTATGTGCTTATAGAATCAGTATAATGTTTCTATTTTCTTGGGAAAAGAATGATGCAATACGTAATGTATGATTGTTTTCTATTTCATTACAGGTTGATAGCACTTTCGTTATACTTCAACCAATAACCATTGAAACTTTTGAAAAAGCACTACTCTGTATCCAGATCTTAAGTTCTTTTCTGTTTTCTGTATAATATATTATACCGATACTTGATGTATTTCCCTTTTACCTATGTTCTCGAATGCAACATGGTGAGTAATATACTTTATACTATCTCACAAAACAACAGGGAATCCTCAACAGTCGTGGCATATGAAATTCTTTTAGGCAGAATTAGAGTAAAGTTATCTATGAGACCTTTTCTTCCTTTTTTGTTAGCTATATTTTTGTGCGCCAGCAGTACCAAGAGTGGAGCGCATGTATACCCGATTCGATTTTATTACTCATCAGAATCTCTACCAGCCTACCCTCAAATTATTTTTTTTTTACGCAGGATTAGAGTAAATTAATCTATGAGACCTTAAACTTGATCAAATACATCAATCGAAAGCGTTTGACCTCCTGAGTCCAAAACTGTAATTAGATTTCAAGTCGTTCAAGAGATAGGGGGAGCTATGAGCTAAAATTTTGTACTTTATAAAAAAAACTCAGAGCCATTCTATGAGCCGCTATGCCGCGGCTCAAAATTTGTATTTCCGAATCTACGTCATCCTTCACGCTGTTATTTTCCATTTTCTAATCACACACTGTACTTCGTTATACTGCTACTTTATATTTTCTCTTTATGATGCTGATCATGAAAACATTCTAAGACACCAAGTTAAGAAAATTAACGTTATATCTCAATTAGCCAATGATGACCAACAATGTTCACGAACAAAGAAATATGACTGAGTATGATGAATAGCTGCCCAAACATGTAATGCACCACCTCCTGTGGGAAAGACAGTCTTCCCTCATTTGTTCTCCAGGCAAACGTCGAACACGAATCCTACCATCAGCTCTTAACAAGCCGGAAACAGGAATCATCTGAAAAGATGACATGTTGACAGTGTAAGTTGGCATGCTGTCTTGTCCAAGTAACATAGTGACAGTGATGAATTCTAGTAAATATCAGTTTACGAATAGCCCTTCTTGCAAAATAACCTTGTTTGGTCAGTCTATTGTTCACTGTTCTTCTGAATATCCTGCAATGAATGTGGCCATGCCTTCTAGTCGTAAGGTGTTGCAAGACTTATTTCGATCTTGATATGTTACCCTGATCAAAACACGGCCAGTAGTTTTTCGGCATCTACCATTCGACTTTCTTGGAACAAAGTTTCTTGTAGTCCGATGACGTTTCAGTATTTTGTATACAGTACACTGTTCTGCTAATATCCGTTTGCTTCATACCCTTTCTGAACAGTCGAACAATCTGACGCCCTATAACTTCTGGCATGTGACAAGACATGACTTTACATCAAGTATAAAGAAATTGTTTGAACAAGATATTGATCTGTTTCGAAAAAGATTATACTAAAAGCACACCTTTTTATATAATACAGGTGTGTATGTGTCTTTTAACAAACATATCCTCAAAACACCTTATACAAACCAAAATATCAACTCGTACATGTTTGTCCGATCATACGCTACCTTCTTTGTTACTACTTGGGCATTTACTCAATAACTACTCCATGCTTGTAGACAATAACATCAACATAGAGCAGTATGCAAACATTTTGGCCAATACTGTACTCGCTGAGTCTTCAGTTCACATTTACCTAAAGTACTTATAAACATCAAGAAAGGTTTCTGAAAACAAACAATCTATTTACTTAGAAATTAGTTTCTTGATCATTACAATATGAAAATGTTGATTACATTTGTCTCTCTTAGAATTATGTTTCAGTTTTCTGCACTGATTGAAATAACACAAACAATCTATATAAATAAAAATGTAAATGTTCGTTTGTTCAAAATCTTAAATTTCCGAAAGCTCTTCACCGATTGCTTTGAAATTTTGACACAACGTTCCATTCGAATACGCGCGTGTTTTTATATACCTACTATCATATAAATGTCACACCTGTGACAGGTAAAAACATGCTTTTTGAAACACAGCGCCATCTGTTGGACGTAAAAGCAACACACGCTATACTAAATATTTTACGATTCCATTTCAATGTTT
>NW_013665727.1:344672-345390 GCF_000517525.1 Limulus polyphemus | reverse complement strand
CAAGATTTGCGTGGAAACATCAAACCATTTGGGGACGCATTACTATTGCTTGCAGGAGATTTCAGGCAAACATTACCTGTAATTCCTCGATCGACACCAGCGGACGAAATAAATGCTTGCCTGAAATACTCTACTTTGTGGCGACACGTAAAGACGTTAAAATTAACTACAAATATGCGTGTCCAGCTGCAAAACGATCGATCAGCTGAGATATTCTCACATCAATTACTGGAAATTGGGAACGGAAAGGTGCCGGTTGATCTGACCTCCGGACGAATTTCATTGCCTCATAACTTCTGCAATTTAGTGACGTCAAAAGAAGAATTGGTTGAAAAAGTATTTCCCAATATTCAAACCAATTATAAGAATCACGATTCGCTAAGTGAACGAGCTATTCTTGCGGCCAAGAACAAAGACGTCTACGAACTTAACAATATTATTCAGTCTAACATTCAAAGCGAGGCAGTCACATACAAGTCCGTCGACACTGTTGTGGAAGCAGATGAAGCGGTTAATTATCCAACAGAATTTTTGAATTCACTCGATCTGCCAGGGATGCCACCGCACGTACTGCAATTGAAAACCGGCGTGCCAATTATCATGTTGCGAAATATCAACCAGCCATAGCTTTGCAACGGCACGCGGCTTGCAGTAAAAAAATTAATGAGCAGCGTCGTAGAAGCAACAATCTTGACAGGACCTTTTAAAGATGAAGATG
>NW_013665727.1:336616-344617 GCF_000517525.1 Limulus polyphemus | reverse complement strand
GGTCGGGTACAGCTAGTAGTGAAATATTAGAGTTAATCACGATTTACTTTGGATTCGCATTGTGAACTTAAAGATGTTCGAAATTGGGTTAGAAGAAAGTTTCTTTGTTTGTTATGAATTTCGCGTAAAGCTTCAAGAGGCTATCTGCGCTAGCCGTCTCTAGTTTAGCAGTGAAAGACTAGAGGAAAGGCAGCTAGTCATCACCACCCTCCGCCAACTCTTGGGCTACTCTTTTATCAACGAATAATAGGATTGAACGTAACATTATAACGCTCCCACAGCTGAAAGTGAGAGCATGGGCGGTGGGACGGGATTCGAACACGCGAACCTCAGATTGCGAGTCGAGCGCCCTAACTACCTAGCCATGCCGCGCCCAAGAAGAAAGAAAAGACAAATTAAAAAAACAGATACGATTGTAATTATTTTTATCTAGTCTGGTGCAGTCGTCTTTTAAATAGTGCTTTCACCATATACGACTGTAAACAGACACATGTATATATATATATATACGTGGGCTAGTTAGATAACTAAATCTATAAACATACACTTAAATATAATATAATGTTCTTTACTGTACACGTATACACTTTATGTATTGAGGTGTAAATACTCCATATGGTAATTTGTAGTGGTATGTTAAACCTAATTAAGGCTAATGAGTTCACATCCGCTGAATAATCTTGTCGGTAAGCTTTTCACTTATAAGTTTCCGGTGACACGTGTAGTAATTTCAAGTAGGTATTTTTATTACCAATTTTGGAGAGTGTTGACGACATAACACTTGTATTTGTTTGTGAACAGATTCGGTTTGAATGTTAAGATTTTTCAAAGTGTTTAATGGAAACAGTGCAGTCTCAACATGTAACTAGAGGAATGATGTGTGTTATCTATTATAACTGTTCTGGTGGATGAAATCCTGTAAAATACTCCTTTTATTTTTGTTTTAAGATCTGTAAAATAACATAAATGTTTTATAATCATCTACCATTCACTCTTGTGTTGCTGTAATTGATAGTACTATCGTGTATGAATTAATATGCAATAGACGGAGTTGTTGAATATAATTAATAACAGCCGTTTTAAGAGCCAAATAATTAGGTTAGAAAAGCCGCCACTGTCTGGTACATCTAGTTTTAGTAGTTGGTCAGATGATGTGTGAAAGATAATTGTAAGATTTTGATTTGTAGCGAACCTACAGACAAAATTACATTAATTTTTCAAATATAAAGCGTTGTTTATGTATAACTAACACATAGAGACTTTTAATTAAATGAAGCTGAGTAAAATCACCAAAATGTCCACATTGCGAAGCTCCATCATCAGTGTCATACAACAATGCTCTAAGGGAAGGAGTTAAATTTCACGTTATTAACGGTCAAATGATGAAGTACGAAGCGAGATACTAGTGATTATACCGCCCGAATTCTGGGCTCGAAACTAATGGTTCGCGTTCTGTTAACACAGAAACATGTTCCATAATTTAGAGCCGTGGGTGCGTTATAAGAGTAAATTTATGGAAGTTTTCTCAAATTTACACAAAGGCTATCTATGCTAGCCGTTCTCAGTTTTGACTGATAATTCAGAGGAGAAGCAGCTAGTGAAATGTACCCACCGCCAACTCTTGGGTTACTCTAATTGAATAGTGGGTTTTCACCTCCCTGTTATAACACACCTTCGACCACAAAGTTTTGGGACGCAAACTTTCAAATTCACAGTCCGGCATGCTAACCAAGGGGACATACCAGGCCGAAGAGTGTCGGCTAAATACCACTATTTGGTCATATAAGAGTAGACCAAAAGTTGACAATGGGTGCTATGGAACAGCTGCATTCCATTTATTCTATGAATTCAAAATTAGATATAACTATTCACCGATTGTCTTTTTGTAGCGTTGCAAGAAAGTTCTAAAAAAAAGCTAACAAACACTGACTGATAAAATACTCACATACCACAGCTTCACAAAAATCTTGTCGACATAGTTGATCATCAGGTGGTGCACTAAGCAAATAAAAATAAAATTTAGCTTTTGTATAGAAAAAGTGAATTAAAGATGTTAATGGAATTGCAAATAAATTAGTAAATCGGTTATCAATAAATTAATATCAAACTGATAAACTAGCTTCTATTATTTCTTTACTAATGAAGATAAGTTAATTATGTTTCTTATCTATTCATATGAATTAAATGATCATATATTAAGTTAAATATTAATAACGTTCTTTCGCAACTAGATTACATAATGAAATTCAATTACTATAACCAATAATCCATTTCATACTGTTACTGTAACCGATGAACTTATTTTTGTCTCATTTATGATAGTTAAATCTGGTAGAAAAATAAAGGATGGATCTTTATAAACCTCGTGCAACTGCTTCAGAGATTCATGGTGTAATAATAAATTCTTATTATTTCCCCATTTACTGAACTATGTCCCGAAACTTCCGCTTACTCATCAGTCGCTAAGTCCTACAATGTGTTGTTAATCAAAGAATCGCAGGACATGAGGTTATATAAACTTTTATTTATCTAAACTTCACAAAACACGTAACAAACAATTATTTCTTACTCTATTTTCATTAAAACATTCGCCTGAGCCAGACTACGCCTCTGTCCTCCTCCTTTTTTCTCCCTTTTCTCTTTTCCCGTTCTATTCTCTTGTGACTAGATTTTTTTTCCTGTAAACTCCCAATGGAGCATAGGGCCGCAACAACACTTCGCCAACGGAAGTTGTTGTTGCAGTTACTTGTAGCAGGTTGGTTTTTACGGGGTGGAGTTGCTAGCCCCGCGCCCAACCTTCCTCCTTTCTCATCCTGGACTTGGGACCAGGCAAAGGCGGAGGTTCGACATGTTTGGTGTGACGGGGATTACGTATCGAGCGCCCTAACCACCTGACCATGGCGGGCCTTCTGACTAGATTAATGATTCTCAAACTATTTCGTCCGCAGACCACTTTGGCGGGACAAAAGACCCCTTGTACCACATACCGATTCTACCCCACTGTTCTGTTCAGTTCTTCGTGTGGTCTCGCCAGTGACGTTGTGCATCAGTGACTTGAATTTGGAACCAAACCTCGGAACACCTGGAGGACCAGGGGTCTTCGCAAACTATTGAATCTCACAAACATAAAGAAAGTGTTATAATTTATGCTGATTATGTTAACATGATACCTTAATATTTATCACTGATAAGTGGACGTTTGTTACATGTCTCCCCCTTTCAGAGGATTTTAAAGATGAAAAAACAAAAACCAGCAGACAAACTGATGGAGAAGAATTACGATCGTATTTTCATTCGCTCCACTCTCAGTCTGTCAACCATGCTAGGCCGTATCTTCTCTCCACTTAGGTTCTTTGCTAAGTTACCACAGATACACCTATCGTTGCAGATCTAAACGTGACAGAGTATCTGCATTAGTATTTTTAGATTCTCTTTTGTACAAAACCTTTAAGTCATAACACTGCAGTACTAGTGCCCAAGATGTAAGCGGCCACTGTTATGCATAAAAAAATTATCCACCGAAGGGGGATGTGGCCAGAGTGCACAGAGATACGTTGCTCATATACATAGGGGTAGAAGTACTGAAGACCCCACACTAAAGCTGGTGAAGTACATAGTCTCTCTCAAGAAAACTTTCTGCTGGCATATGCTACAGGCTATCATATTCCTTCCTTATCTAAGTGGGCTAAAATAGCCCAATTTCCCGAGCACTTGCATAAATGTGCAGAATATATGGTTTCGTAGGATCTGGGATCTGTAGAATTGGTTTCGAATAAATTACACTTTAAAGTATTTCAAAAGCACCTTGATATTCTTTTGTTCACTCAACCAACTTTGGTTGTTTTTCCTTGTTAAATCTGTCAGTGAGACTGCTACTTTTGAAAACTTTGCTATAAAACTGCAGTAGTGCCCTACAAGCCCAGGAAAGCCCTTACATAAGCTTGTGCAATTGGACAACTAATTTCTTGCATGGTAGTCACTCTTGTTAGATTTGGCTCAACCTACTTCCCAAAATATATCCTAGGTAGGATACTTTGGATCACCAAAACTAATATAGTTAACCTTTAAAATTTCCAGTGTAAATTTGTTTAGAACATTGATCAGCTGTGCGATATGCTGCTCCCAAATCTCAATGAAGACAACTACATCATCTATATAGGCTCTTACACACTCCTGTATGACACTCATAATTTAATCTATAAGTCTTGTAAAGGCTGCTGGAATACTCTTTAGTCCAAAAGGCATTACATTAAATTCATACAATGCATATTCAGAACAGAAGGCAGTCTTAACTTTTGTCCTTCTCTGCTAATGGTATTTGTCAGTAGCCCTTTGTCAGGTCCATAATGTAATGCAACTGGCCTTGCCAATTGTGTCAGTTATTGCCCTCACACTCAGCGTAAGATAGGCATCTCGTATGGTTCGTTCATTGAGCCGTCTTAGGTCAACACGTAGTCTAACCTCATTATTCCCTTTATAGACACAAACTAAAGGTGATTATCACGGGCTCTGAGACTTGCAGATTATTCCTGCTTCTAATATTTCTTATAGCTATAGCTGTACTTGATCTCTCAACCTATCTGGTATCAGTACAATTGTAATTTCATCATTTAATAGGATCTCATGTGTTATACTGGTAGTTTAACCTGGTTGGTCATTAAAAACATCCTGATAATCCTTTAATATCTGTGGGGGAGTATGCCTTTACTCTTTCTTAAGACGCTCATACGTACTAGGTTTTACTTCCCTTTTTCTGAAGCATTCCACAATGCTGTAGAATGAAGGTCTGTCCTACTGAGTCACCTTCTTGTAATACATATTATTTCAACATTATTGTATGGTAGCTAACCTGTTTCCATCGTGTGGTGTCCACATCCACAATATAGTCCACAGGAGACACAGGTATCTAAACTGTGTAAGGACCTTGCCACTCAGCATGAAGTATTTTCGTGGAATGTGGTAATAATACTAGAACCTTTTGCCCTGGTATCAGTTCTCGTTGACAAGAGCTTACATTATACCACTTTACCACCTCCTTTGGTTAGCTTGGGCCGTAGATACATTTTCTTGAACCAATTCTACCAATTCCGAAATTTAAGCAAGTATTCTTCAACTGTAATGTGAGCTGAGCCTTTCATGCTTGTGTCTTCTGGACACTCTCGAAGTATCTCCATTGGTCTTCTCGCCTGTTTTCCAAATATAAGCTCAAACAGGCTAAACATTGCAATCTCATTGGGTACTTCTCTGTAAGCAAATAATAGAAATGGGAGTAGCATATTCCATCCCTTGGGTTGTTCTGGCATGTATTTTGATAATAATGCCTTAAGGATCTGACTCATTCTTCCTACTTGACCATTAACCTCTGGGTGATAAACACTCGAAAACTGGGTCTCAATACCTAATTTGTGACATAACTCTTGCATTAGTTTGGCGGTAAAGCATGAGACCTGATCACTGCATATGATCTTCGGCACTCTATAGCGTGAAAATATGGCGGAACTACAATTTACACAGAACGGGTAGCATTGTCTGTAACCACCAAAATGAATCTATGACTTTTCTTTGAAAGGTGCTCAATAGATCCTACATTATCCATTGATATTTTCTCAAAAGGTGTATTAACCACTCCACTGGGACATGCATATTGCATATGATTTAACTTACTGAATTACATTCATTGCAATATGTGGCCAAGTAAAACACTGCTCAATTTGAGCCCTTGTCTTCTTAGTTCTTATATGACCCAACATTGTTATTTATTGGACTCTGGCACAGCGAAACACTCAGTGATACGCTCTACCTCATCATCATTTTGTGTAATAATTCCTGGATAATAACAAATCTGCTACTCCTTCCCTCCTTGATTGCAGTTCGCCACTGTTCCAGAAAGGTTTTTCATCATTCCTAAATTTCTTGGTTCCTGTTACCACCCTATCTAACGTTTGAATGACTTGTTTGTTTTCATTTCCAAATTCTTGAATACTCACTTGCGTGTTAACTGGGCTATCATCCTTATGGACTGATGTTGGACATTTGCTTTTATTAACCCCTGTATCCAGCTCTGTCTCTGGAAACTTATGCTCATTTCAACACAAATATATTTTCTTCATTTCTTGCAGGTTCTTCAATTTTCCTTAAATTAGGCTTCACCTCAGAGTTTTGGTTTGAGTCTCTTAATGGGTTATTCAACCTGCGTGGTTGGTTAAACAAATTATACCCAAGATCATGTTGAAATCTAATGGTAGATGACCATGACCTGAACTATTTCTGGTTTGTATCCTTCTTCTAGGCCTAATGCTTTACCTTCTATTTCAACCCTTACCACAGAGATTCTAATAAAACCGTTCAATGTGTGAATCTGAGCTGTGCTACTGATGAGGTGATTTGTTCCAACCATGTGTCCCTGCAAAACACTTACAGAGCTACCTGTATCTCTGAGTCCCTAAATGTATTTACCAACCCTCACAAAAGGCAATCGAATTTGTTAAAACATTCCATTTCGTTCTTCATTGTAGAAGACATCGCCAAACCTGTAGTGGTGGTTTTATTTTCTGGGATCATACTTCATCAACTTCCGCTATTAATATCGTATCTGCATCTTGGTTCTCTGCACTGATGCCTCAAATGGACATCTCCATTACAATTAAAACACGGTATCTCCCAGTTCTTAGTTGATCTAGGTCTGTGATTTTCTTGTGTGCTTCTAGCTGTTGTGTAAGCTCTTTCATTCATTATATCCTGCTCTTGAAAGAATTCTTTCTCTATTACTGGCCCCATTACCACTCCATATATTTTCCAGACCTGCCATGCATTGAAGCTCGACTCTTTCCGTGGCTGTCCTTCCATATCTGGAAGGAAGTTCCCTGCTTAGTGTATAGTCATTCGCTAGTCTAACGAATTCCCTGTTGTCCCGCAGTTTCCTATCTTTGATCCATATTTTTATATTCTCCAGTACTTGTTTCTCCATTTGTTCCCAAATAATCAAGACTCCCAATCCTTCGAAATCATTTACCATTTTCTCCACTTATTCAGTGTTCAGCATAACTATTTAGTCTTTCCCTCCATTCAATGTAAGTCTCATTTTGCTCACATTGTTCATTACGGAACCACATTTTATACACTTCTTGTGTCAGTCTGAATTTCTTCAAAATTGCTTCATATAATTCTGAACCTGTTCTAAACTTGACGTAGCATATGCGTCTAGAACCGAACCACTTAACATTGTTCCAAACCCGAGTCTCTTACTTGATCATTCTTAAATTTCTTTGTTCGTGTCATCACCCTAGCTAGTGTTTCACTGGCTTGTTTATTTTCATTTTCAAATTATTGGATGCTCTGCTGTCTGTTTTCTGGGCTATCATCCTTAAATTAGGCTTCACCTCTCAGTTTATGTTTGAGTCTCTTAATGGATACTTCAACCTGATAGATTTGTTTGTTTGTTTGTTTTGGAATATGGCGCAAAGCTGTACGAGGGCTACTAGTGCTAGCGTTCCTAATTTAGCAGTGTAATAGTAGAGGGAAGGCAGCTAGTCATCACCACCCACCGTCAATTCTTGGGCTACTCATTTACCAACGAATAATTGGATTGACCGTCACATTATAACGTCCCCACGGCTGAAAGGGCGAGAATGTTTGGTGGAACGTGAATTCGAACCCTCGATTGTGAGCCGAGCGCCCTAACCACTTGGCCATGCCGGGCCGCTAGGTTGGTTAAACAAATCGTTCCTCAAGATCACGTTGACTTCTAACAGTAAATAGTCTTAGTCTCTATGAACTCAACTTAATATATTCATCAATTCATCTGATATAATTATTCAAGGTATCCATAATCGTAATTTATTATGGTGATCTGACATCATTATGGTACTTAACTTTGGTGGCAGACTTAATTGTTGATTCAGTGTATGCGACATGCAACATAGATTCTAAATTGTTTATATTAGGTCGTCAAGAAATTAATGTCGCTTTTTTGTAGATGAAAAAAACCCGAACAACTTATAT
>NW_013665727.1:332538-335781 GCF_000517525.1 Limulus polyphemus | reverse complement strand
AATGGTTCACGCGCATTATGCGCCAGAAGAGACGAAGCAACGTTCACACGTTGGAAACGATGATCATCGGAGAGTTCGTGAGACACCCAAGCGCCTTCTTTACGGAGTTTTCCCACATTCCTTAGATGTTGACGTATTGTTTAATGAGAGACATGCAATTTCAGGACCATTTCACTAGTGTGTTGCCTTGGGTTAGACTCAAAAAGTGTCTTCACAGCATCAATATGAATGCCAACATGTCGGCCCCAGCCATCACAGTTTTTTAAGGCTAAAGTCACCTGAACGAAATTTGCTGAACCATCATTGATACTTACGAATGTTCAAAACATTTCCATAAACTTATTTGATATTCTTTGTGTCTAAAGAAGCGTTTTTTCCCTTCTTGTGTTCAAACAGCATTACGTGCCGAATGTGTGTCTCGTCGTGTGCCATTACTATAGGGGATTACAGTATACTAAACTTTACACATTAGATGGGCTACACTAACGTGACGTTTAAGCGGTTCGTTTAACTATTATACGTAATGTACGTTTTTAGGGGGTGGTAAATGAGAGTGTTCCAAAACTCGACATTAATTTCTTGACGACCTAATAGATAACTTTCCACATCAGTATTCGAATGCATTAGTGGGAATACTTTTTTACACTCTGTGAGCCATGTCCTTCTTGACTTACGATTTGCATATTCAAAATAGTTTTAACTTAACATTCTCAGTCCTTTGTTTATATACTGATAGCATTGTTTAATGTTTAATTTGATTAATCCCAACAGTAATCTTAGTGGTTAATGCGAAACTATTTCATTGCGGAAAAAGTTTCAAATATTTATCTGTTTTGTGTTGTGTCTGAAATTGTATCTTAGTTCAATTACATTTATGTGTTGTAAAGCACAAAGCTACACGATGTATTATCTGTGGGTACCTAAACTCGATTTTTAGCATTATAAACCCTCAAGCTTACTGCTCAGCCAGCGGGAAGGGTGAGTGGGTAGATCACAATTTGAGAAATCGAATTATGTACTTATTTCAATGGTCATGTTGTGAAAACGCAGATTTAATCATCTACTGATTCTGTGTTTTCGGAGTTGCTTCAGTGTTTGATTCTTCTGTAAGTTTAGTTATGTGGAAATATTTCCTCCTGGTGGTGATCAACTGATTTTGACGAAAGTGTTGACTATCAGAGCTGCCTAAATGTTGGAAATCAGGCAAATTTAGAGTGTTTGTAAATACTTAAGCACAAGATGTGTCAAATTCATCATGAAATACATTAACAAATCCTCAATTCATGTCATATAATTATTCATGTTATACAAAATTGTAACTTATAATGGTGATCTAACATCATTATGATACTTAAGTCTGATGGAAGACTTAAGAACGATGCTGACCTCTAACTGTCATTCATTGATGGAACATAATAATTCCTACATTACTCTGATTACATCAGCCGTAACCATTTGACAGACTATCATCACGTACGTTATAGTACACCACACTCCAAAAAATATGTTACTTTAACTGTTTTTTAGTACTTGCACAGCACAGTAAACCCAATTTTCCAATTAACGAATATGGAATTAAAATATATATGTGTGTATATATATATATATTGTTTTCATAGATAAACTTATTCAACACCCTTCCACTAACACGTAACTAGCCAAATTACATTTATGACACAATTCCCTCAACATAAAAAGACGCGAAAATGTTAAAATACCCTATAAAAATGACTAAAAGTATTTTTTAATCTGAACAGCATTTTAGGGTGAATATTTTGAACTATTATAACAAACAAGTTGTATATTCAGTAGATAGCCTGGACAAACTCGTGAAAAAGTGACTAGACCACGCAGTGACAGTTTCTGGATAACCTGGCTATTTGATATTGTCAACACCCTGCCCATGGTGCTCGAAATGGGCTTTAGACAAAATGAAGTGGCTGTCAGTGTAGAAACGGTAAGAGCAAGATTCAATACCTAAAGTTATTGTGCAAAAGGACCAGCTATTTGTTGAGTAAATATATTTAGTAAAGGATGCAGTTTAAATGTTAGATTTTAAATTATTTAAGAGAAATTCTAAGAGTCAGATAAATTCTATTAAATAGCTTGTTTATACAGGGAACTTAAAAATATAGGAAAATCATAAAAACATATAAATGAAGATTACTTTATGCTGGGTAATGTTATCAATTACTTTTAAGCTCTTCTGTAAGCCTCATTATGAGGTAATGTTTTCAACTTGTTGTAAAATGTAAGTTGAGACGTTTCGTTATTTTACACTTTATTGTGATCACAACTTAATATAGGTTCGATCTCTTTTGCCGTGATAGTAGCATGAACTCAGCCTAGCATCAATTCCACAAGACCCTACATCCGTCTAGGAGAGTGGCATGTAAATGACTTATTCATGCAGAAGAAGATTACTTGTAGTTCACCCATTAAGTAGAGTGATACGTAAGTGCTTTATAGATTGGTTTGGTTTGAATTTCGCACAAAGGTAATCGAGGGCTATTTGCGCTAGCCATCTCTAATTTAGCAGAGGGAAGGCAGCTAGTCAACACTACCCACCACCAGCTCTTGGGCTACTCTTTTACCAATGAATAGTGGTATTAATCGTCACATTATAACGCTCTCACAGGTGTAAGAGTAAATATTTTCGGTGATCGGAATTCGAACCGCGATCTTTACATTGCGAGTCGAGCGCCCTACCAACCAGGTTATGTCAGGCACAACTTATATAGTCGTAACAGATAATATTACTTGTAGTTCATCCGTCGAGGACAGTGATGTGTGATTCATAGATGTAAAAAAAGGATTATCTGTAGTTCATCTGTTGAGGAGAGTGATGTGTAAGTGACTTATAGATGTAACAAAAGATTATCTGTAGTTCATCTGTTGAGGAGAGTGATGTGTAAGTGACTTATAGATGTAACAAAAGATTATCTGTAGTTCATCTGTTGAGGAGAGTGATGTGTAAGGTATATATATAGATGCAGTAAAGGATTTCGGTGGCAAATGTAAATTCAAGTTCATTCTAAAGACCCGATGATCTTTATGTCCAAAAAATTAAAATTGCTGTAGCCAAAATAGTTTTCTTCAAGATTTGAGCGCGCTAGACTGGTGCAATATCGTGGAAGAGCCACTATTCAATAGGGTGAAATATGTAGAGTGGACATTGTTGGTTGTTGTTGTTCGTCCTTCGAAGTTCGAAGAAGACCACGACATCATTTGGTCTATCTGTGG
>NW_013665727.1:314387-332025 GCF_000517525.1 Limulus polyphemus | reverse complement strand
CTGCCCGATAGACCTTCAGCTTGGTGGTTAGTCTGAGCCCTCTCCGCTCCCACACACTGCGACGGAGGCTTCCGAAAGCAGAGCTCGCACGTGCGATCCGGTGGTCAACCTCTATATAGATGTTAGCGTCCTTCGAGAGCGTGCTTCCAAGATAGCGAAAACTCTCAACCGTCTCCAGGTTCACACCGTCAATGGATAATTCTGGATCAATTAGAGATCGACAAGGAGCGGGCTGAAGCACAACCTTTGTTGGTAACAATGTTCAAATACACTTTGGGTGTTAGTCACCCTTCTACATAGCCTTTTTCACACCGTTAGACCAGCTCCAGTAGATTGAGATGTCAAACCAACCCAAAAAGATCAAGATCTCTCCATAGGTTTCTCTACAATCAATACAGAAGAAGAGTGGAACACAACCTATCAGATCAAATCACCCGCTTTTGATTCGTCCATTGCCTACCTTCATGTTTTCCTTGGAACAAACAACCATAGATAAAGTCATGTTTTCCTTTGGACAAACAACCATATGGTAGGTTTAGTTATTTTCTTCGCATGGTATAGTTAAATCGTGACTGTAGTTGAAGAAAGTGTCCAAAGGGGACACAGTCCGATATCTGTTGCACGTACAACGCCCAATCTTTCTTTTTTTCACTCAGTCAGATGCGAACGGGTAAAGTCCACGGTGTTTTTATATTTTAAGGCGAATTCCCCGTCGATTGAAATGGTTAACAGACTCTTAAGAAGTGGTATTTGTTATTGACGCTCCTATTGGCACTTACAATCATGACCATTTATTGATCGCTTCTCTTACCCTTTGTTTTACAGATCATTCATGATATGATGACAGCTATGTATTTATAGGGCTCAAGTAGTCACTTAGTACATGATATATTAGTCTATTTTTAAACACAAATAAACAGTGTTTTACAACTATGGGTGTGGGTGTGAGAGGGGGGACGACTGCGTATTATTAATAAATTATTATTTACAGCAAAGAAACAGATGCATTATAAAATTAGATTGATGGACAAGTAACTCTGACTATTCATATTCAGTTAAAAAGGATTTGTTTTCTTTTAGAATAGAGCAAATAGAAAAATGTCATCTTAAAAAATGGAAATTGCTCTTTCAATCAAAGATTCTTGTCACTATTGAACTTGATATCATATCTAAATACTGTTATACCAAGCTTCCACAACTAAAGAACAGCCAGACACTGAGAAGTATGGTAACCACACGGAATTTAATTGATCTTTATATTTTTCAAATATTAAGCTTCAAAGAAAGGCTAACATTACTTTTTATATATTTTATAAACATTTCAAGGTCTTATTAAACAAACAGTTATGTACATATTTTACGATATATTGCACAATAAAGCTACTTACACGTTTTAACAGCAAAATAAAAAACCTCGAATATGTTATATAACACTAGTAAAGAGAGGAAATTTTAATTTCAAAAGTCTCAATTTTAAGCATTCCTTTTAAACATTTCACTTCTGAATCATTAATAATCCGGGTCATAGAAGAACATTTTCTACTCGGAATTAAAAATTATTGTTATCTTAGTGATTTTGTAAAGCAGTAAACAATTTTTATTAGAAAAATCATATCAAAGTTCCATAATTATCAGGGATTCTAAAGACACGTATCCTCACGTAACAACGTAATAATAATAATAATAATAGAGAAATGTGTATTTCGTTCTCCTCTATTAAATAAACTAATGACATAGCTAAAGGCTGCTATGTTTAATCGACTTTTATTTTAAGAACACTATACAAGCTTTATTATGTTATCACAAAAGGATTTCTGGATCTAGGGAACGTTTAATCAATATCTAACAAACGGAATGTATAACAACCTATTAGTTATTTTTTCTTATAGAAATGGTTAAGAATGAGAATCGTAATGTAATATTTGCTGTAAGGGTACAACCATTTGATTCAAGCAATCTATAGATATAGAACGCAGAAGTGAGAACAGATCTTTACTAATCGTTGATGCAACAAATACTGAAATACTAAAATTATATATATGGTGTATTTATATGAAATTAAAATGTTCTAGTTTTCTTCTTTGGAAAATACAATAATTTTGCTTCCTTGTCACTTCCTGTTTAACTCTGAAAGTAACATATAATTCTGACAAAACCTCCAACATTAGAGCAAAGGAAGTTGATAAAATATTATTTACGTTACCAAATATTGTTGATAGAGAATCTGTACGTTCTTTTCTAAATGAACCATTCTTTGTCTTTTTTACTAATTAAACGGTGTTGAAATTAGTGTTAATCAAATACAAAAGACAGATGAAATAACATTATCTCTGAATGTGTTCATAATTAAACAGATAAAAAATAAAAAACAGATTTCAAAAATATATTACAAACATTGAAGAAAAAACATCAAAATTTGATGTATATTATCAAAACTTCAAAACTCAAAATCTGGAAATGAAAACATTAATAATAGAGTCTGAATTAAATCATAAACTCAATTCTTACAAACAAAAATACACTAATTACATACTTCTTATCACATTTGTAACAAAGTTACCTGTAGCAAAAAAAGGAACATATATTAACATAACTAAATCCTCATTGTGATATCGAATTTTATAATTTCTCACTAACAGCAGAATACTACTTTTTAATACCATCAATGCATATAGTATATTTTATAAACGTATTTAATATTATCAGATGGCACCATAGCTTGAGATTACGACCAAAATCTGATGTATAATTTCATTTAAAACGGATAATTTAGAGATTTTGTTCACGTGTTTTTTTCATCAAAAAGAAAAACAAAGACTTTTAAACTATAGTGAAGACTAGCGTAGTTTTCAAAAATCTGTAAAAAAAGCAAGATCCTTTTCTGCTATTTTTATGGAAACAGTTTTCCATTTCTTCTCTGGAAAGCGGTCAAAGTATCTTGTATCAGAGTTGTGGTTAACACGAGGAACTATAGGTGGCTGAGAAAGGATATAATATATATATTCATCAAGACTATATAAAAACAAGCCAAAATATTCGAACACACACATAATCATACATACCGTTTAAATATCTAAAATAGGATAAAACTAACCGATAGAATGTTATACCATTTGGAGATTTTCAATGAGCAGTAATTAACATAAATAAAATGAGCTTAAAACATATATAACATACACAGAAAACTGGAGAAAATCAGGACACTTAGTATGTAGAAATAAGTAACTCAGAATAAAGGCCTAATTGCGTCAAATATGGCATTAACATGTCGATTGATTCTAATTCTGAATTGTGTTTGTTTTCAGTCATGACTACAAGGAAAACTTATTATGCATTAAAAGGACGGATTTTAAAAAGGAATATTACCAGGAATTATCAATAAATGATGACATTTTTAAAACGTACAGCGGCCTAAACTATCTTCGAAATTACTACAAAGTTAGTGTTGTTTTGTATGTATATTTGTTATGAATTTCGCGTAATGCTACACGAGGGCTATCTGCGCTAGCCGTCCCTAATTTAGCAGTGAAAGACTAGAGGAAAAGCAGCTAGTCATCACCACCCACCGCCAACTCTTGGGCTACTCTTTTACCAACGAATAGTGGGATTAACCGTCACATTATAACGCTCCCATGGCTGAAAGGGCGAGTATATTTGATGCGACAGGGATTCAAACCCGCGACCCGCAGGTTGCGAGGCAAGCGCCCTTAACCACCTGGCTATGCCAGGCCTGTTGTTTTGTTATTTGTATATTTTTGTATGTATTTACAGATTGTTTGTGTATATATGTACGTATTTATCTATGTTTGTGTTTGTGTGTATATACTAGGGGGTAGTTGAATGCTTTTACTAAGCGCACAAGTTTTCAACAACACTTACTATTGCACTCGTAGTGGTGTATAGCTTTTTCTTTTTGATATTTTGTTAGGTAATAGCCATTAATCTATAGTTTAACTTAACGGAGATGTTCTTTTTTCTTATAAAAAATGTCTGAATGAGCTAGGTTTGATTAAACTTATATTTCTATGTTTCAGTGCAACTGATATTGTGATAGTGCAATAACACTATCCTTTCTATATACGGAATAATAAGCAATATATTAATTGAATAGTACCTCATTCTAAGCTTTAAAAAATGTTTTGGTGAATTTTACGCAAGAGCTACTATGTATTAGTGCTTAGATTTTATATGACTGTAATATACAAACAAAAACAAATAACATTTACGATTTTGACAACATAACTACAACACCTTCGTAAAATAAAAACTTGCAGCCTTCTTCCACGTGGCTCGAATTCTTTGCGTGACATTGATAAAGACGTACTGGAAACAATAAATTAAATACTTTATACTCAGGTTACACGCTTGCGCAAGGTTTGACACATCGGAGTTTTAATACTTCACATTCTTTCCTGACCTGTGTCAACTACTCACATTGATACAGTACTGACCGAAATATTATACGCTGATATTATATATATTTCAAAAAAAGATCGTAAGTTAACATCATTATCTGTCACCTTTACAAAACACTACACTACGTATAGACAGAGAAATGTGTTGTTTTCAATCACTGATATAACTTTATCGAAAATTTAGCAAAATCATAACAATTCTTATTAACACCTAAAACTCATTGAATAATTCCAGTTCTTCCTCACTAAGAGGTGGAGACTTCTGGTGGTTATCTGGCTCTGGATAGTCGTCAAAATTACCCGTGTCTCCGTCAGACTTCACTTTAGGAGCAATAGGAGGCTAAACGAAGCGTTAGCATATCGAAGGAAGGAAAGAAATAGAATTGTTAGAAAGCCCAACACCACAACCAAAGTATTATAAAAATTATATAAAATGGAATACAAAGGCACACAGAGACAGATATTTTGTTAATTTTCAACTAAGGTTATATAGTTAAAAGATTTGTTTGGCAAATATAAAAGCTTCAGCTGATTTATTATTCATCAAAACCAATTCAAGAATATTTAGGTAAAATAATGATTTTTATGTTCTTTATTCAACGTTTTTCATAAGAATTATCGTTGAGAAAAAACGTAAAATCTTAAAATAACTCAATTCTGGAGTTTTAAAAATTGGCAAGTTTATGATGACATTTCAGTTGTATGTTATTCTCACAGAGTTTTCTTCACTCACTATCACCACAAAAGTATCCTTACACTCAATTTCATTCCTGAGAAGATTAAGATTGCTATACTATGCCAAGAGTTTTCATAATAAAACATCGTAAGTGGTTTATCTGAAAACAACCTACCAGGTAATAAAAGCTTGAATACACATTTTGGAACAAAATTAGTTGTATTAATTAAGGCAAACTTAAAGATGCTAAACGATGAATAAAATGAAAATCTAATAGTTAATTTCCATTCAGTATACATGCATGTGAATGTAAGGAGTGTCAGATAAAGCATGATGCTTATAGTTTTAGTGTCTTATTGCCACTTATTATTCAGAAGTCTATTTATTGATATTTTAAGGGTTTTTAAGTGAATAGACTATTCTTAGTTAACAAAGTAGCGTTTTAAATATAACTTACTGAAATTAGTGATTCGTAATTGACTTAATGATGTCAACACGAGATTTTTCATTCTATTAGGTTTTCACTACACACTATCAGTTCGTTAAATTAACAGTCTGAAAGCGTGCAGAAGTATTTAATAATTGTAAGTTAATTATTGAAACCTTTTAACTCTTTATCTGGATAAGTGTTTGTACACATAAGAAACTTTTAAATACTTTCCTCCGATACATAACTAAATCTGCGAATCATTACGTGAACATTTGGTAATGTTTATGACCTACTGCTTTTCTAAAGCGTTAATGAACCGTATCCTTGGAAGGCTTTATACACTTCCGTTAGATAATGATTTAAAAACTTTATGAGTCATCTCTAAAAAAATGTGTAACTGTTTTAAGGATAGTTTATTTTACACTTTTACATATTCATCGTACTGGTAAATAACATAAATATAAATAATGGAAGAGAAATTGTAACTGTTTTGCTTTTTTTTCAAATAATTATACGCATACGATTTCAACACTTTTAAAATTAATTATTAAATGAGATACTCTATTTAGGGAAACTATAAACTTTATTAGGTTTTCGAAAAAAAAGCTAATTTTACAGATGATGATTCATTCTAGCATTCTACGCCCTCTATCAGGAGAAACATTTTCATTTTGTGAGAAATTCTAGGAACCAACAAATGGGAGTACCGACCACTTTATGTGGAGTTTTCGTGATATGTTTACTTTATGAAAAATTCACTTAAGAACTTTAGAATATTGTTATTATACAATCATAAAAGGACATATTTATTCTAATAATACTAATTTTTTTTTTAAATTCTGGAAGAACAGAAATGTTTATGTAGAATTTTAAACAAAAGCCTCTATAATCCTCTGCTTACAGCCAAAACCCGTGGTTTCAATATGTTGCAGTGAGACTTAGACTTACAGACTTTAACATTCGCCAATTATGCTAAAGCTTCTGAGCATAAGTATTCTAGAATGATAAGAAAGTTCTTGAAACAAATTAATTCATAACCAGAGAAACAGGCATTAAGGAATTAGTGACTACTAAACCGATTATCATAGTCGGGAATATTTTCGATGAGGGAGGGGAGGGCTTGATTTTTGAGCAAGAAAATAAATTAGAAAAGCGTAAGCTTTGGGATTTCGGAGTGAAGATAAAATCCACCACCAGGTTACCTCTATGCTGCAGTAATGGGCCTCTCTCTTTCGGTTGTAACAAAGACGAAGAGCACGTGAATATAAAAGCAGCTTTGCACACAGATTAATATGCACTACTTCGGAAGTTTGGAAAACAAAACTGATAACAGCTATAAAGAATTTAAGTAAATCCGCCATTAGTTTTCTCTTAAAAGCCAACTACTGGCTACTATCATGGAATTCAACATATTATGCTCACAAGAATTGTTGGAACAATGTAAAATCTTTGCTTTGTTTTTGTCTTGACAGAGGGCAGTGTTACACAGGAAGAGTTTAGTTTGGTTTATTTGGAATTTCGCGTAAAGCTACACGAGGGCTATCTGCGCCAGCAGTCCCTAATTTAGCAGTCAAAAACTAGAAGGTAGGCAGCTAGTCAACACCACCCACCGCCAACTCTTGGGCAATTCTTTTACCAACGAATGGTGGAATTGACCGTCGCTGTATAACGCTATCATGGTTGAAAAAGCGAGCATGTTTGTTGGGACGGTGATTCGAACGCTCAACCCGCAGATTGCGAATCGAGCGCTCTAACCATAAGAAGAGAAAAGAAATAAGTCTTACAAATAAAACTTTAAAGAATAGCTGACATTTTGTTCTATGATTATCAACCATTTCTAACTCGGTAATTTATAATGAAACGGTTTTTTTATTTTAATCTATTATGTTTTAATGATTGCTGTTTTAATTATTTTCAATAATTATTTTACGGCAAGAATTACAGATAACATTGCAAAAATTTCTCATCTTAACTCTATTAGTGTAAAAATTGTGTATTATATGCCATTTGTTTATCTATATATATACTTCCTAATTATTTACATTCGTTGAACATTATAAAGTTTGAAATATTGATGCATAATCATTCACTCACTTGTAATAAATTAAATGTTTTCAATTTTCTTTATCATAACAATATCGTTACTGATTTTATCGTGCACTTTTCATAGGGTATGTTAACCTGCTGCTATTTTTATAAAAGCTTTTGTAACTTGGGCTAAATAATAAACTCGACGAAATATACTTAAACACTTGCAGATTCGAATAAACCTCATTTAAAAATGAAAAGTCTGATAACTTGCATTTTACTAATTATTTTCATTATACATAGGTAATTAGTGTTTTTACTTAACCTCAATTATTTCCCCGACTGTGGATAATGCAACTCATTTCAACACTCCGTTCCTTGTTAAGCAAGTTTCGATATGTTTTCTAATTTGTAATCAAGCAACAAAGTCTGATTGTCTGTCATACATAGATAATCCGAAAGCTTGTATCGTTAACACTCTAACGTGAATGGTTGATCGACTATGTTAACTTTGTATCCCACAATGCTGGCTTAAATCAAAAACTAAATTTTATCTAACATTTCAATTTCTGTGTATTTTGGACGACTATTTATAACCCGTCAAAAAAAATATGCGTTAAGTACATTATTCAACCGATATCCATATAATGAAAAAAAAAGATAAAACTATGTTTATGTAAGAGAGAAAGAAAGAGATATCTCTATGCTTAATTACCGCTGCGTTGAAAATATTAGAAATCGATATTAAATTTCACTAACTATAAATATAATAAACTGATAAAAATATGAGGGTACTTGAAAACGTGTTTATAGCTTACTTTGACTCTTTTGTTCAGGACATCGTCCCAATTAGTGCCTTTGAACCATCTATGTTTTTTGACATCATCTGCTCCGTTCTGAAATATAATGAAAAAAAAGCCAGATTCTCTATCACTATTTTAATACTCACTTGTTTTATTATAATCTCAATATTCAGTTTTAATATTAGAGATTTTTTCTGTATTTTTGTTATTCATTTAATTACGAGTTTCGAAACAGAGGTGTGTAAAATTGGCGTTTCATATCTCTCTTTTCTCTGGTACACGTCATTGACTGGGAGTTCTCTCCTTCAATACCAGGAATGTGGAAAAATACGTCTACATTCTAGCGTGGCTTTTATCACGAATAAAAAGCCAATTGGTGCAATTACTTAGCCAGCTTTCGGCTTTAACACGAAATGTAAATAAGTAGTATTTCAAAGAGACTTTTGGCTACCTATATATAGCGTAGATGACGAGTTCTGCTATTGAAGGAAAGGTATTTAGTTACGGTAAACATAATATAGATATGAAATTTTATTTTCAAACATCTCTGGTTTAAAATCAGTAACATACATGTTAATTGTAATATGGAAAAACAAAACAAAAAACATCCGGAGTCTAGGACGAACTTTAGTACGAATATTAAACCTATTAATTCAATTGTTTCACCAGCTTTTGGCGTTTAACACAGTTTACAGCATTTTATTCCGATGTAACATTTGTTGGTTACAGAAATATCTGAACTTTTTATTAGCACCTGTAGTTTCAAAGGGCAAATAAAACTTCAAAAATGTGATTATATAATGACCAGCAAATGTCTTACATGTGTCTACAGTATATAAAATGACGTAATTAAATCAATGGAACGTTTTCGTATTCTGTGCTACACGTATTGAAATATACTCATATTTCATCAAGGTGGAGTTGCTTCAGTGAAATAATGGTCGGTTTTCTGAACCTGGTAACGATTAGTCAGTCCTGACTAACTAATCGTTACCAGGTTCAGAAAATCAACCACTAATTCCTTGAAGTAATTTCACCTTGATCTTCTTTGTTAACATACCGAAATAAATTGACTGGCTACTCGTTACCAGAAAAATAACGATTATTTCACTGTAATTGGAAGATATGGATCATATTTATGTATGACTAAGTCTAAAAATATCGTTTCCAAATGGTTAGCCGTGATAGCTTAAATAACTGGAGAAAGATAAGGGTTTAATTATCAGAAATGGAAAGAAAATATATGTATATACACACAGAGACACAAATATATATATAGCTAAAAACAGTATTATCAGTTTTATCACGAACGACTACAAATAACCTCTTGTAGTTATTATTTACAATGACTTATTATCTCTCTGCATTGTCTGCATCAGTTAACTTTTCAATAATGCCATAGTTATGGGCTATCCCTTAGATATTTTAGTGTTTGAAATATGCCATACAATGGTTTAAGCAACCTTAGACAACGAAATAGGTACAATAATATAACTTAAAATGATTAGTTGTTTAGAAATTCCTAAGTGTGATGTTATTTCGGACTATACGCTGAGGCCTGCTTCTGGTCATGTGTAACTCTAAGATGGTTGACTACTTTAAACAATAATTAAAATATTTAATAATGACGTAGTGCTACATGAAGAGAACTCTATTCGGTAAAATTGCCGGTAATAACTTTCCAAAATTACTGTATTCTACTTCTTTTTGTTCAATTCGTTTTATTAGATCATTCTTTTATCTGTCTTTTGAAATTTGACGATTTTTATTTCAAAACACGAACAGTTCTACCTGCTTCACTGACGTCATTTATCCAATTACACTAATTTATATTTTAAATTAATTTTATATAAAATTTTAAAGTTTAAATAAATATCAACTATTGTACTTAGAAGTTGATTTCCGTTGACTTATTTGACTAATTTTTTTTACAATAATTAACATTAGAATAGAGCACAAAAATGTGATAAAACTTTAAAAAGTAAGACCCCTCTCCTCGTCTATCATGACAAAAGGTGCATAAGTTGCTATGAATTGATATTCTGAAGTAAAGGCTTGCCAACGTTAAACCACATGGTTAAGTTCTAGAGCTGCTCTCAAGTGGGTGTTTAGAGCAAGGTACCTAAACCAGCATATATATTCTATATCATGTAAATGTTTACACTATAATCTAAAGCTGTTATTTTTTGTATCATATCTTTTAAGTTGATTCTTATGTCATGTAATTATTTTATGCTATCACCTAGAGCTGCTCTGATATGATGTGATGATTTCATTCTATCATCTAAAGCTGTTTATGACATAATATGCTAATTGTTTTTGATACTATGCGTTACTTTTATGCTATCATCTAGAACTTTCTAGTTTTTATATGTGATACTTTTATGCTATCATCTAGATATAATTTTGATATCATGTGCTAATTTTATGCTATCATCAAAAACTGTTTTTGATATCATGTGATAATTTTATGTTATTGTCTATAACTGTATTTTATATTATATGATGGTTTTACGCTATCGTCTAGAGCTATTTCTGATATCATTTGAGAATTTATGCTACCGTCTAGAGCTGTTTGTGATATCATGCGATAGTTTCCTAAAACATCTAGTTTCATAGCTCGTCAGATTTTTTAAACTACGACTAATTTAGTGCCGTAAGTTTCTTATGCCATGTTATCATCTGTTTATTTTAATAATATCGAGCTTTTTGTTCTATCATATATTACTATATGACTTATATTCGTCAATCTGATTAGTTTTTGTTTTTTACCTGTTGTCTTCTGAAAAAAAAACGTAATGTTAGTAGTTTCTTTCATTTACTTTTCGTCCGCAGAAGAGTTGATAGAAAATATATGAGTCAATATGGTTTCCATAGATTCTAACATCGTGTTATGATTAATATTTAAACCAGGAAAGATATATCTCAAAAACATTTGTTAACGTACTACTGCCATCGTAGGTTGAGACGTACCGGACTACATGATGAAGTGGACAAACAGGTAGTAAACGATAAATCACGACAGTTAAACATGGCAGTTTGTAGAAATTTCTCCATTGATGAAATATGTTGTAAAGAGAACAAGAGGCAGGGACTTAAAATGACTGTGACAGAAATGAAAGTGAACTCTCTTAAAACAGCTGTTCATAAACAAATACCCGAAGTAATAAGCTTCATTTTTACGACAGCAAGAGGCAATTTTTTATTTATTATTTAACAAAACCTCTCTCCGCTCCTCAGAAGTTACTAAAAGAACATTTGGTGCTTTATAACAAAAGAATAACAAAAAATAAAGTATAAAGTGTCCTTTTTAAAATGCAAGTTGCGTCAGTGTTAAGATATAAATTAAGGATCGATCGATGTCTCTGGATGAACTAATTTAATATTGTAACCAAAGCACATAACATAGATTTATGGCTGAAAACGTCCATTTTGTATATATCATGAACCACTAGTAATAGTTCATAATAGGAATGCCAAGGAATTGCACAAAACCCTAATAGAACGTTTGGGCAAAAAGCACCTTAAACTATAAAGATTTAATTCAAACAACAGTTGAAAACCTTTACTATTATTGACTGCTAAGGCTGTATACATATAAAAGGCACAAAGAAGCACGCATCTTAGACTTACAAGGAATAGAAAATCCGCTCAAGACGGCCCGTTTTTAATTCTTCTTCTTTATATTATTATTCTCTTGCCAGCCTATAACAAAAACAGCTTGGTATTTTCTACCCAAACCTTTTGTAGAATACTAAATAAGGTACTGCGAAGGTTGTAGGGGTATTGAAAAGTCGATTTATTTCTTCTATATTTTACATAAGCTAAAAAACATAATTCAGATGTAAACGATGTTATCATTAACCCCTGAAGTTATCTTTCTTATAAATATCTGATGTTCCTTTAAAAAGTTTGAATACAGGGTGAAACAGAAATTACCAGCCAACAGTAGATGAATATTAGATGGCTGTAACATGTAAATACTCATTGCTTTGTACACTGTACAGTCAGTGTCTTTAGGGAGCCAACACTTATTTAAAGTATGAAGTGAAGGAGTAAACAAAAAAATCAATACACAAAATATTAAATTTTATTACACACATCTGTAAATGTTTTAGACATACATGTTTTATTTGAAAAGGCTGCTTTTCTAGTGGTAAAATTTTATCGCTTAGTGGGAGATATATCTTAGGTTAAGCATATATTTGCCCATTGTTATGTATTGTATATAGAGAATTTAGTTACACATAAATTGTGAATGCTCACTATATTCTCAAAAACAAATCTCCATGACAATCTCCAGCTGCAGCTTTACATTTTACATCTCGAACATGCTGATACCTAAAATTACATTTAGTGAAGTCAAAATAGGAACTTGTAGTTTGAGTAAATAATGTCTACAGTATATTCAGCCTCGTTTTCTTACTTTTTTTACGATCCTCATTTGGAAGGTTTTTAAATGCCCAATTTGTTTTATTTATCTTGTAAGCTTACATGTTCAGAAATATTAGTGTGAATCGTTAGTTACGAATTTAACTTCCGGTATACTCTTTCATATTTCAGTGTTATATTTGTAGATTTGAGTTTCATTTTAAGGAAAACAAATTTGAAAACAGATGTCAACCAAGGTGTCTGACGGAAATTTAAACTTAAAATTTTTTTCGACAATGATATAATTAAAAATATAATTATGAAACTGTGTAATGAAAAATTCATAGTTGTTATTATATGTTATCAACCTAACACAAAATATGTGAGAAATCTTTTCTTCCGACTTACCTTCATATTACCTAAGCGTTTAGTGCGATCTTGCACCAGTACCTTCTTTATTAGATCTCTAAAACACAAAGAAGTTCAAGAAAACATAAGAAACATGCAAGTTTTTATAAAATCGCTAAACTAGATAAAGAAATATGTAAGTTTTGATGCTTAGGCTGCAAGAAAGAAATACATCTTTCTTAGTTGTTATTTAGGATATAAAAGTTATGCACTTATTTTTTCCTATTACATTCAGAAGACACAAGAAAGACAAGCGTCTTCTTTGTTATATATTTCGAACATCAGGAGGAAATGAACTCCTTTCTACTTATATTTCTAATTAAAGCTGGGAATAACCAAACATGTTTTTTTTTAATCCTTAAAACACGAAAATGAATAAAATCTTCATTGTTGAGACTTTATAACAGAATGAAGGGCCAACCATCTATTTATCGGAATCTTATAATAAAAGTAAAATCAATAACAAATAACTCTAATACTTCCTTAAATTATACAGAAGAACCAGCAAATCTTCTATGGTAGGAAGTTTGTTTTTTGGTATTAATCACAAAAAATGGGCTATCTGTGCTCTACCTATCGCGAGTATCAAAACCCGATTTTTAGCGTTACAATCCCTAGGGCTTATCGCTGAGCCACCAAGGAGCACATAGAGAAACCTAGTATATTCTCTATGGGCTTTCTATAATGAAAATAAACTAACTTTTACATCGGTTTCTGAAAACATTGAGAAAATGATTAGGAAAATACCAAATCTCTTCTTTATTACAATACTAAATCACAGAAACAAAACAAATACAACTTTTGGGTGAATTCTATAATATAAGAAGGAATCAAGTACAATATTCGACATGGGAAAGTTGGGAAAACAACTTCTATATTGGACTTCTAGAAATGTTAAAAAGCAATAATTTTATTTCCTAGGATACATAAAAGATCAAAACATATAATTCATATGATTTCTGTATTATTAAAGTAACGAACAAGTATGCTTTTTGAAGATTCCTTCCAAGGGGGAAAATGCCACATTTTTATTTGATTAACATAACAATAGAAAGACATAAGCAACCATTTCATTAGAAAAATATATACTTGTAATGATGAAATCAGTGCAATTAGCTGTCATAGGATAAAATGGCTTTAAGAACATGTCATAATAGCAATAGTTAGCCACTACAAAATATATGTAAATAGTGCATCACTGTTATTTCAATAACTCAGGCAGCATTTAAAAAACAAAACTATAACATAATTGTAGGGATTTGCGTTACGCAGATATAATGAATAATGAACAACAAATAGAATTTTCAACACTGATGAGAAGAAGGAAATTTGGATTATCTCGTTCATAAATAAATCTAATTTTCATTTTTATTGCATTTAATCTCACTTGTATTAGTCTGGTTCTGACTTGAATAACTTCTTACTTTGCTATTGGGTCAATGTGCCGTGGCCAGTCTATTTTACCTGCAAGAATCTTCTCGTATATGGCAAAAGGGTTGTCATCAAAAAATGGAGGATATCTGTAACAGTAAGAGCGACTGGAATTACGCTTCTGGAGAGTTTTGTTTCATTTTGTTGATCTGAAACCTTTCGAGAATCTCGGAGAATAACTACAGATGTTGTTTCAAGCAGATATAGCAGGTCTGAGAACTTTAATGGACTGGAACTGCTTGTTGAAAGAAAGGGAGACGACGTTTATGCTTCTACATTGAGGCCTTCTTCAGTACAGAAACCAAAACGTCGTCTTCTCCGCTTTTAAAAAAGGTAGTTGCAGTCCATTAAAATTCTTAAACCTAATAACTATAGACATCCTAATCATAATAATTATGTTTAATTAAATAATAATCGGTGTGGTTTATATATAATTTTTTGATGGAAAGTTTCTAGTTCGATTTACTTATTCTCAACTAACAACTTTAACCACTCTCTTAAGTCTTGTTTGATATTTTATTTAATGTTAATTTATCTAAATTTTCGAATCACGGCAAAGGAAAAACGTTTTTTACACTTACCGAGTTAGGTTTAAAACTCTGATATAATCCTATTACTACAAACCCAAATAAAGTATCAACAAGATATAACATGAATATCTCTGACAATACAACAATACATGAACATCTAGGCAATGATTTACCCAGCTAACATTTCGTAGATTAGTATTCCAAAAGCCCACCAATCGACAGCCTTGTTGTGTCCTTTACTCTGGATGATTTCTGGAGCCAAGTATTCAGGTGTTCCACATAATGTCCATGTCCTAAAATAATAAAATACACAATAGTCAAAGATATAATGTCACATCATTTTGGATTTCTGTTACTATGGTTTTTAATCACAAATGCGATTAACCAATTTACTTATCTCTCTCTCTCTCCAAAGGATCTCAAAACACTTGCAAAAGAACTCCAAAGAACAATGTATTTTTCAGAAATGCGATGTGTAATAAGTTGACTTAATAATACTAAAAAAGCATGGGAATGTTTATTTGTTTAATATATATTACGAAGTGTAACAATTCATCTGTAACATAAAGTCAATAAATGAACTGTTTAATTCCTTCGCTTATTAAAAGTTTTCGGGAACATGCTCGTAAAAGTCACAAGTTTTGGGATTTCAAA
Organism: Limulus polyphemus; assembly: GCF_000517525.1. Taxonomy (NCBI): domain Eukaryota; kingdom Metazoa; phylum Arthropoda; class Merostomata; order Xiphosura; family Limulidae; genus Limulus; species Limulus polyphemus. The sequence goes on along the minus strand of NW_013665727.1, from coordinate 316,279 downwards.
GTTTTCGGAGTCATTTTTCGAAATGCCCAACTATTTCTCGGAATTATAGATATAGTACTACATATGTTGAAATGGTTAAACTAAATTTGGAGCAATAAAAATCATGGCATATGATATATAAATGCAAATGTCGCGTACAATTTGACTAAAACAGGGAGGAATTGACTTTTTAAAACATAACACCTCATTTTTCGCTGAAGGATTGTGGTTATGACTTTTACAAGTACATATCTTAACCTCCTTTTCTGAGGGGTAAGACTTGAAGGAATTAAACAAGTAAATTGGTACAGGAAGTTAATAAAGAACCACATTGGAAATGAAATGTTTTATTATTAACGAATATGATATAATAAGTCTAGGGTAGTTGTTATTTTCAACCTGATCATGAGCTAAGCTGTCAGAGTAGAGCCTTAAGGTTCAGATTTAACCATTCCTAATTTAGGATTGCTTATCAGATGGAGAAAAACTGATCAATAGCACCTGCCGCCTATATTGCTGCTCTTAATTGAATAGAAAGATTGACTGTAACCTTATTTACACTTCCACAGATACATATCACGAGCGCAAATTAAATAAAAAACAGTCAACTTCAGAAAAAATATTTTTGTCTTTCATTTTAGGGTTGTGAACCCGAGGGCTCATGGTTTGCAGCCCGTTGTCACAAAAAATGTGCTCCACACTTTGGGCCGTGGGTCAACTCGTACTATTTTTTTAGACGAGAGTAGTCGCCCAAGAGTTGGCGGTGGGTATTGTTTATTAGTCGTTTTCTTCTAGTCTGTAAGTTCAAAATTAGGAATGGTTATGGGCGGATAACCCTTTTTTTGTACCATTGCGCGATAATTCTGAAACATACTAATTAAAACATTTTCTAAATCTACCAAAAATAATACTCAGATTTCAGCAATAAGAAGTAAAAAACAGCCTTTAAACGCGCTGTATTTCAAACCTTGCATTTTTTTACCTGTCTGTTAGGTTTTTGGCAAAGCCAAAGTCCGTGATTTTGAGGTGACCTTCTCTATCCAGCAGGAGGTTTTCTGGTTTCAAATCTCTGTATACAACTTGTTGTTTGTGTAGATATTCAAGAGCCAGCACTATTTCTGCAGCATAAAAGACTCCCGTTGTGCTACTAAATCTTCCAGCGTTTCGTAGATACGTGAATAACTCTCCCCCACACACGTATTCAAACAACATGTAGAGAGAGGTATCGTCGTGAGTTGTCCAAAGCCTTCAGTTCAAAATACATATAAAAAACACAGTGAAAACAATTTAAAACCATTAATCAAGCAACAAGATATTTTTCCTTTACGATTATGGCATACGATTTTTTACTTCGTACAGCAAAAACCTATATTATTTACTCTCCAACATGAATAAATGTTTTATTTCACATTCTACATCACCACTGAACGGAGAAACCCGAATCTGTACTCTAACTAGAAATTTGCATATTCTCAAACACTTTTTCGACTTGAAAGAGTACGAAGGCTAGTGTAAATAAATAAAATTTCAGCCAAGCTGTTTTCCATACTTAAGCTAATGAGACGTTATATAGCTTAACACTGCAATTGGTATTGAATTTGTTATCCAGTATCAGAAAATATGTTACATATCTGCAAAATATTTACTAAAGTAAAATTAACAGTTATAGGTTTGATTGCAGGTTTTATTTATACCTTTTTACTCTTTGAACTTAAGTAGAAGGTGTGAATATAGATGAAATCCGTAAGAAAAAAAACTATAACCAATAAACTGTTATATATTTAGATTTTTACACTTCTTTTTCTTCAATAACCAATAACACAGGCCAGCAAATTGAAACTTCCTAAAAATTGTTTTGGTTTTAATAACGGATATTCCATAATTCAGCTACGCATATTTCGAAAATAATATTC
>NW_013665727.1:311061-313387 GCF_000517525.1 Limulus polyphemus | reverse complement strand
CAAAAAGTATGGTATAAACTCTTTCTCGCGATTTCTGTACCAGTTGATATCTCTGGAGAAATTAAGTTCTTAGCCCGAAGCCTAGATTTCAAAATCTCTGAAAAATCCTTAGGAAGGCCCAAATCTCTCACCAAATCATTAAGTTTATCTTGTGTGAAAAGTTGTGGTTCACCAGACGTTTTAGGTTAAAAACAATCCCTATCATTATTTCTATCGATATTAGACTCAGAATCAGATGAAACTGTATCAAGAGTCTCCGGTGGACACAATAGGTCTTATAGCAGATTGAAGGTTTGGATAAGAAATTTCCTTTTTATTTCGAGTGTTGTAGCCTTGCAAAAATAGCAGTCACTTTCGTGGTTTCTAGGCTCACGCCGGACCATTAGAATTCCAAAAGGCAAATACTATTTCTTATCTTTAATCCATTGTCTCAACTCTCCGACACAAACGGTGCAAACTTTCTGCGGAGCGCATGATTTGTCTTAGTATTCTTAGTTTTATTTTTTACGAATTCTGTAATGTTTTGCCTTTGTTTCTTTACAACAAATTTATCACGAATATAACAGAGTATGTTTGGGTCATTTACACAACCTCTTGTTGCTATAGCGACGAATAAACAATATTGAAAAGAAAAAAAGTAATGTCAAAGTGCACGCATAAACAAATGCTATCCAGAAATGACACGTCATGCGGCCTGTTAGCCGTTTATATACAAGCGGTGTGTTTCTCGTGAGCTCTAGAACAATTGGTAAGACTCATACATCACGATTGGTCTAGAGAAATCTATAGCCAATGGTTGTCAACATTTTAAGCATAACAAAATGTGACAAGAATTCAATGAAAATGATTCACTTATGTAAAAGTACATATGAAGTTTTGTAAAAAATCTGTACGTGATGAAGAAAAATGGATATCATTTTCGGATTCAGCGTACTGGAATTACTGTAGAACATGTAAAAATTTCAAGACAATAAAACCATCGCAAGCCTGTGTAATGGTTCGAAAATTATATGTTTAATTACGTAAAATAAATTTGTTTGTTTTGAAGTTAAGCACAAAGCTACACAATGGGCTATCTGTGCTCTGCCCACCACGGGTATCGAAACCCGGTTTCTAGCGTTGTAAGTCCGCAGACATACCGCTGTGCCACTGGAGGGGGGGGCGTAAAATAGCTATCGATATGTTGCCTACCATCATATACATTTTTACTGTGCGAACAGAACTTAATTCTTATTTTTAACAGCAGAAGCTGACAAATAATTTAATTTTTTTAAAATACTGAACAACAAGTTAGCTCTGTAAACTTTGCTAATTATAACCTATACGTTGATGTGCATGATTGATAAAAGCTACGGTTGACAGTATAACGTAGGCAGAAGCAATAGTAAAAAGATGTATAACTTAGTTAACAAGAATTTTTTCAGTCCGACTTACATATCTATGATGAATGGATGAATAACTTGTTTAAGAATGGACTTCTCATTCTTCACGTGTTCCACCTGCTTTAATCGGATGACGTCAGCTATTTCTAAAATTTTCATAGCGTAGTAAGCACCAGTAAGCTTATCTCGACACAGACATACCCTTCCAAAAGTACCTGTACCTAAATTACAACAATGAAATAAAAGCAAGCCTTGTTATTTCATATATAAACTATTTCATAAGCAAGCTACTCTATTCTAAACACCAAACAACATTAGTTAAATGTATTATGAACTTAGCGGAATGGATTCCTACAACTAATTTTAGTTAGAAATTCTTTTTCTCAAATAAAAATCTAAATTTTTTCGGTCGCATTAAATGTTCCTCCGCAACTTGCTATGTGTAATGTAATACCAGTGTTTCCCAAACTGGGGGCCATGAAGCTTTTTCTAGAGGGGGTCACCAAAAAAAATGGGCCGAAAAGAAAAATGCTGAATTAATTTTAATTCTAAATAAACATTAAGCCGATAAAAATGATGTTGAATCAATTAAATGATAGAGTATGTTGAAAGCAACCACTCCTCTATACATCAATAAAGGTTTTTAACCATTTTAACCAATGAGTCACCAGCTTTCAATATTTATTGGGAACCACTCCTCTATATATCAATAAAGGTTTTTAACCATTTTAACCAATGAGTCACCAGCTTTCAATATTTATTGGGAACCACTCTTCTATAGTTCGATGACGAGGAACCCACTTTGAGACTAATAATGGCTGGAGACGGCTTAAATGGGTAATGAAGAAAAACTTTAATATAAGTTTAACATGACAGCAAACGTTGTACATTTGCTGTCATGTTAAACTTATATTAAAGTTTTTCTTCATTACCCATTTAAGCCG
>NW_013665727.1:302730-310621 GCF_000517525.1 Limulus polyphemus | reverse complement strand
CCAGCCATTATTACTCTTCTATAGATCAATAAAAGTTTTTAACCATTTTAACCAGCTTTCAATATTTATTGGGAACCACTCCTCTATAGATCAATAAAAGTTTTTAACCATTTTAACCAGCTTTCAATATTTATTGGGAACCAACTCTTCTATAGATCAATAAAAGTTTTTAACCATTTTAACCAGCTTTCAATATTTATTGGGAACCACTCCTCTATAGATCAATAAAAGTTTTTAACCATTTTAACCAGCTTTCAATATTTATTGGGAACCACTCCTCTATAGATCAATAAAAGTTTTTAAGCATTTTAACCAATGAGTCACCAGCTTTATCAGGAAGGAAAGCATATCTGAGAGCGTTTCCTGGCGTAACTCGTAGTTTAGGGTCTTATCAAATACTTTTGGCTTTAGTATTCACTGCAACTAATAATATATCTATAAATATATGAATTTAAATCTCATCTTAAAAATTCAATTAAATGGTTTCAGGTAAGAAATTGCGTCTATTTATTTTTGGGCATATTGTACCTTAAATCATCCCTGTTCTTGTGCCTCCAAAGCTAAAGGTATGTAGCCTTTACGAAAAGCTCGATATTCTATACGGAACAGTAATAATAGTATGCAGTATTATATCATACAAAATTGTTTATTGCTCAAACTCTTAACGTTTCCTCTCCTTCCTTTTATGTGCAGTCTGTTATCGTTGCAAGATTATGTTAATCTGCTCGTTCTCCTGCAAAAAGATGACTTTGCTGATATACAAGCTTTTTAACAGCATAACGATATGTTAATATGAACGTTCCTTCGCAGTGGAATGATTATTATACGAACGAGATTTCACAACACGATGAATATGTTAATAAACATGATCTCTTTACCCACTATAGTATTAATATGCACATTTTATCACAAAAAACTTAATATGTTTAAAATATTATCTCTTGCACCAGGATAAGGTGCGCATTCTTTCACAGGAGAAGTTTTATTAACAACCATTTCCCCTCATAGTTTAGGATAAAATTATAGGATGTGCATCTTTAATAGTTTTATGTTTGTTATTTTACGTGTTATTGAGAAGTGTGAATACTTGTTAAGAATTATAAAAAAAATATATTTTGTGTAAAGATCGTGCATTTATTTTCATGATAGTAAGCTTCCTAATAAAGAAAAACGTACAATGTTTACACAATAGCAAGGCGTAAGGCTTAATCGATAAGCTACTTTACAGAGAGAGAGAGAGAAAAAAAGTTAATTTATCATAGACAAATAAATTCAAACACATTATATCATAAGTTCATTTCCAATATCGAAGAATTTTGAACATGACGTGCCATAAAAGCGAAGATTCCATCGTCTCATGTTTTGTTAATCCATCTTTTATCAAATGGAAGTAACACACTGAACCAACATAGTGACTCCTTCAGACTTTTGTGTCTATAACAAGCCACCGCGGTGAGAATGAAAACGAAGAAATGCACCAGGCCAGGCGCACTGCAGTCTATAATATTGATTTACTGATGCTTTCAATGAGAGAAAATTTAGTAGCTTAGTATAATTATGTCTCGTTCGATGATGTAGTGGCAAGTGATTATCATTTTTTTATAGAATTTTTCAGATAATTCGCATATTGCTGGTTGTCGTTTTTCAATTTCGTTTTTTCTTTAGAACCAATGAAAAAGTACTAGTGCTAAAATACACGTTTTTTTTCTAATGTGTTTCTAAGTGTATGTTTTAAAAGCTTTTTACTTCAGTGGATTTTAATGATTGTTTTATTATTACTTTTAGATTGCAGGCTTTCTTACTGAATTCTGAGATTTTTTTAAACATATTTATCGTTTCTTGTTGTTTTTGAAAACAAACGAAATTTGGTTATACAGCACTTAGTTGCTAACAAAAAAGGATAGGCAGAAATCTTGTGTGAACGTAAAAGTAGAAGAGTCTGAGTGAGTGAAAAGAAAATTGGGATAACGAAAGAATTAAAAAATAATAACATTTTGCTGTTTCGGATGTTGTAAGATTAAAATAAATAATGATGTTATTTTGATCTTCGGCTGTCTGAGAAGCAACAATGCCCGGCATTAAACCAGATTAAACACTATCTGGCCCAGCATGGCCATGTGGTTAGGGCGCTCGACTCGCAATCTAAGGGTCGCAGGTTCGAATCCCCGTCCCACCAAACATGCTCGCCCTTTCAGCCATGGGGACGTTATAATGTGACAGTCAATCCCACTATTCGTTGGTAAAAGAGTAGTCCTAGAGTTGGCGGTAGGTAGTGATGACTAGCTGCCTTTCCACTAGTCTCACACTGCTAAATTAGGGATGACTGACGCAGATAGTCCTCGTGTAGCTTTGCGCGAAATTCATAACAAATCAAACTAAGAAGAACGTAATGCTGACGTACAGTAACTTCTTAATTTCGCTACACGAGGGCTATCTGCGCTAGCCCTTCCTACTTTAGCAGTGTATGACTAGAGGGAAGGCAGCTAGTCATCACCACCCATCGCCAACTTTTGGGCCACTCTTTTACCAACGAATAGTGCGATTGACCGTCACATTATAACGTCCACATGGCTGAAAGGGCGAGTATGTTTGGTGGGACGGGGATTCTAACCCGCGACCCGAAGATTATGAATCGAGCGTTATTCTTAGACAAGACGAATAATGTGGTTCATAAAATGCCAAAACAATGTTAAGCTACTGTACGTCAGCATTAAAATATCAAAACAATGTTAAGCTACTGTACGTCAGCATTAAAATATCAAAACAATGTTAAGCTACTGTACGTTTTTCTTAGACAAGACGAATATTTACATTTGGGAATTCTGTGTGTGTAAAAATAAGAAAATATTTAAACAACAACTTAACTTAGTTATGATATGTTTGATCTACTAACTAATTAACTGAGATAAAATCCAATAAACAGCATCTGTTTCTCGTAAGCAGTATTTGAAAACTGGTGGTTTTTAATCATCCGGTTTATCATGATTGTAATGTTTTTCCACATTCTGAAGGGACACTTAGGTTACTGTTGTTCAAATTATAATACACATGCATTTTATTAAGACCCACGGCCGCGAAAAAAAAAAGATAATTTACTAAAAATTTGGACAAAACAAAATTAGGAAACATATATAATCAGAAAAGCGCATAAAGCACAATAGTGATCATTAGTATAACAGTTTAGCTACATTAGTTGAGCTGATTATAGCACAACTTTCAGATTTTCAGTCGGATACGAGGAAGCATGGAAACAATAGTAACTGGTACAATATGTGATGAACACAAAAAACGAAAGAAAGGAACATGCCATATTTGTCATGTTTGTCGTCTTTGTGATCCATTACCCACATACACTGTACATACAATGCATATTAAATACAATAGAAAGCATAAAAGTAGTCAGTTGTCAAATCAGTAATAATAATAAAAAAGGCGCGGCCATATCAGGGTCTTAATAATACGTAAACGGGAGCCTGCAGAAATGATTTATTTTCCTAGTATAGACATAGACTTGATGTTCTATATCTATTATTTATCATTAGAAACACGTGTAAAATGCAAATGAATCTGCATTCCAAGTATTCAAAATAAATTAGACATTTGAAATAAAATTGTTAATAAAGTAACGTCTACTTCAGCTGACGTGATCTGTGCTAGCCTATCGACGTTAAAGAAACGTGTACAGTCTTTGTCCCATCTGTTTCACCATCAGATTCAAATTAGATCTGTAACGAAGAATGTGTTGCCTTTGGTGCGCTCTGACTATGTAATGAATACATAAGCTCTTGCGAAGGACGGATTTGAATGCCGTGAACTATGTGCACCGAAGATTTTATGGAACTTTTAGATTCAAGATTTAAAGATTTTACTCGAAGCTTTTTTTTTTTTACTTCACTAGACGTATCCTCGTCTATTCGACACTGACATTCTTATTACGGTTTCTATGGAAAACTTGTTTCTACGTAACTCTTCTTCTAGAATTGTCTACACTGTTAAGATTTCGTGAAAATTACGAACGTATCATACATCTATTCATAATGATATTAATAACCCTAATTTGCTCTGATTCCGATATTGTCTACACTATTAAGATCTCGTGAAAATTACGAACGTATCATACATCTTTTCATAATGATATTCATAACCTTAATTTGCTCTAATTCCCCTCAATCTTTGATTTAAAAATTCTGAACTGAAACTGTGGATGCATACATCCTTCCATGTGCGTTGTTTGGCATATGAAGAATAAACCTGTTTTAAAAATATCTTTTGTTACCTCTTTTTTCGAAATGGGCCGATTATGGTAGTGATGAACTTATCGAGCTTGGGGTCGAAGAATTCTTTGTTTGAAACATCATGACTCTGAATACGCTTCTCACATTCAGTTATGGACTTGTGGACGTGAAATAAGGGTAGTAGTCAGTCTGCTTTCCCTGTGGTCAGTAGTTCAAAATTAGGAGCGGCTATATCCGAGCCCTAGGGATCTCTACCTGGGATTTAGCACGCAGGCGCTTAAGTTAGGTTGAAAACTCCAATTCTTTTTCTAACTTTAAATTGCACTAAAAGAGCAGAGTACTTAATCGATCGAACTTCTTTTGTTAAAATAAATGAAGTGTTACGACTGAGTAATGAAATACATAAGGTAAACAGCGAGTAAGCTGACAAAGTTTTCCTTCCATCACGTTCATGAACGAGCGTAGAAGCTTTTGATTCCTTAGTTTACCCTGAATTATATTACTCAGTTCACGTAAGCATGTATATTTTCAACTAAAACGATTGATATTATCACGATTTAAGCTTCAAGTAGGCCAAGTAATTCGCTAATATAAATAGCGTCTCAACCACTGCTATATGTCTGTCATATCCCAGCCGGCCTGAAGAGTTCTGGTATTCGACGAAAAACCTCGTCAGCACTGGATATAACAGATATAATGATTGACATATCATTATACATTTTTCTTTACTATCACACACGGAAGCTGTTATTACTGATATCATATTCCACCTATTAAACATTAAAAACAATATCAAACACATTATGATAGTTGAAGTTGCAATATTATTTGAATGCGCTAAACCTTATACTCGTACAAAGTGTTACAATAAATTATTAAAACTACTATATAAATCGTCAAACATTGTAAAGTCAAGGTAAATAGCTTAATTATCACTCGAGTTTAACTGGTGTTTTAATAATCAAGCTATTCATGACTTTAAGACATACCTGGGCATGTTTTACCTTTATATTTCTATGAATTCATATCAACATTTAGCGATCCTAACAAAAGATTAATTAATTATCATGCAATCTGTAAGCTCGTCACTAGGAGCGTGCTCCTAACAGCACAATACATTAGCTTAAAAGGCCAAAGCAACATCTATCTATTTTTGTCGTCATTAGAGTGCCATCTATTTGGATTTTATAGAATTAATTTGATAACCTACGAACAGATCACCTCGATAATGCCCAATAATTTTGTCTGTTTTATAAAGTTAAAAATGACTTCGTGAACGAACTTGAACGTATAAATATCCAGAGTTGGAATTCTCCCAAGTAAGGGGTCATTCACAATTTTCGCCATTTTCACGAAAGTACAAAATGTACACGTTTTCTTCATCCCACCAACACACCCCTTGAAAGCACGGACATAAAATGAATATAAAAAAAAAAGATGCTATTGGGTATTAATCACTAAGAATAGGATATTGGAAAATAGAAATAACAGGTTTAAGTTTCTGAAATTTGCCGACGTTGCTGTTGGTCTATAATTTTCCACGTTATTTATTGACAGCAAATGACGTCCTTCCGACACTTTTCGAAAAGCTTGCACGAACTTTTCCCTTCAGAAGACGTTTTGTACGTTCACGAAAACGGCAAAATTTATGAACGACACCTAAGTACCCAACGTCCTTATTGTGCAACTAAGTAGCATGTTGATACAAATGTACTTTAAAATTTCAATAAATATCTATTGTTTACAGTTCAGAACAAATTTAGTAGTACAGAAATCAAGATTTTGATCATATTGTTCAAAATTTCTCCTCGATAAATTGTAAGAAAAATATTACTCCAATCTTTGTGGCTGACTGAAAAGTAACAAAGTTCAAGTCACGTGGTTAGATGGGCCAAGGTTATTCTCCATTTCCAGGTAGACAGTTAATGGTCTGAAGCCAAAAGTATCATACACGTGGCTAGCACTCTTCAGCGTTCATCATATGAGTAATAGAACGAGAAAGAAATGAGTCATGTCAGATATAATTCAGTAAACAAGGACCAGTGCCTGCTTTGTTCATGTTTTTTTTTTCTTTTTAATCACATCGGTTATTCAGAATTGTAGTTAAAGTAAAACCATGGTGTAAAATTAAGTTCAGAGGAATATTTTAACATTTCGCTTTTTTTTCAAAAACAGTGACATCGGTGTTTACTTATTGAAGACAGTTATAAAAAGAAAAAGTTTCTAGTATTTTTTCAATAATTAATACTAGATAGTCGAAAACACTGTTTTCTTTCCTACTTAAATGAGTCTGTCTTTAGGCCTTTCTCATAAAGTAATTAAGAGACAAAATGTGTTTAAAATATACATTTACGTTAACTTGAACTCAAGGACTCGTGTTGATACTTCCAAATATATTGTTGCCTATCTGCTTGTTTGCTAATTTCCGGTATAAATTCTTTCCGAGGAACTTCAGCGATACAAGTCCCTTCTTGATTAAACCAGTTTATTCTTTCTCGATACACACTTTTAGTACACAGTAATTTCACAATCACTACGTCTCTCGTCACTTTAAACTTAAATACTTTTATATCATCACAGCGATTCACAAGCTCGATAACTACGCTCTATGCAACGACTGCAAAACACACACAATTTACGGCTCACCGTCACTATTGTTCGGTTGACTCAATTATCTATCTCCAGCTGGCCTTCCTTGCCAGGCCTATATACTAAAAAAGGGGGGGGCATTTAAATCACACTCGAACTGCCAGGCAAATTAACGATCATTCGAAAAACTCCAGCGCGCATGCTCCCAGCTTCACGTGACTTCCGTGTCTTAAAAGTATCGTGTTCGTACTTCCAAATATATTACATTCGAAATAAAGTGTCTTAAAATGGAGAATAATGGGTATTTAATAATTTCAGTTTACAATACAGCTAGCGGAATATAGATAACCGAAATATATTTACATTGCATGAACAATGAAATAATATACATGCATACTGTGACGAATTTATTATTATATACTTATTTTAATATCGACCTTTGTTTATATGAACTTTATATTTAGAAACATACACAGCTTATACTGTAAAATATGTATTGCGAAACTTCCGCCTATTCTCCAAAGCTGTAGTAGATTCTCAAGAGTAAGAATCAACAATATATGTATGTACATAAACGCTTAAATGTAGCTCAGTATTTTTTACGTGACTCTGAGTTTTCTAGAAAACCTCCATACGCCTATAAATATAACTGACACACCAAAAATAGTATCTATTATTCGTTCGTTACAGTCAGTGTGCTATAAACTTTGGAAACTATAACTGAGATTATTATAACGCTTATCAATCGGAAAACTTCAGATATTTCACCAGGAACCTTTACATAGTTCGAACATTACAAATTATTTAACTTCAGTGGATTCTCATCGGACATTAGTATTTTTACGAAAACATTATATAAATTCATCGTGAAAAACTCGACGTGTGGCCGATAAATAACAGGGACAAAGCTAGCTAGCTGCCCTTGAAATGAAACATACCTACTTCAACTCGTAATCAACTCGCTCATCGTGAACCTTCGATAAGATATCGAAGACATTCCCGATTAAAAGGAAGACTTTATATTGCTTGTAAATTTGTGAAACTTTTGTTTATAAATCAGTGTTTGT
>NW_013665727.1:271554-302635 GCF_000517525.1 Limulus polyphemus | reverse complement strand
AAACTGACTAAATATCAGCATATATTTAAACACTAAATGCAAAGTACAATTTAACTACTAAATTTAAATTATCAGTTAACTCAATTTCAGACCATTTGAAATTCTAATACGTAACAATACACACGCCTGAATATATTATATATTTTTTATCTGGTTCTCAAAAACAAAGACCTACACACATATGCAACTTTCACGCTTAAAAAAAGAGGGAATGTAACAACGATATATACTCATCTTGAATAATATTTAAGCTGACTTTTCACATAAACGAAAAGTTTGCGGATAAAAGAAAGACAAATAAAAATATGGTGGAAACTACAATGGGGAAAAAGGTAAATGTACCTTAGTAATAGTAAAAAAAAATATACGTGTAGATATATGAACATACATACATCACAAATATCTTATCTCTAAATGAATTGCGCATTTAATCACATCGTTATACAGACTCGTTTGTTTCAATCTCCATCAAATTAACAAGCTACCGTAGTGAGTTGATGAAGTGAAGAAAGCTTTCACGTAAAAAAATAAAACATTTAGTTCTCCTATCAACTTAAATATAGAATAAATCTTTAGTCAATTAGTCCAAATAAGAAACGCTGGAGAGCGAAATCGATTAAACGCGACCTTTTCCGCCTTCATAAATCTATTTTTAGACTTCCAGGAATATCTGGGATAATAATTTGGAAACCTTTTAGTGAAAACGTTTTCGCGAAATATATAATACTGTTAAATATAGAAAAATCTTATATACATGACATGATCAGCAAATAGAAAATAAATTAAGAAATAGTAATACACGCAAGTTGTTGTTCTTGATTGGTCAAAGCGCAAAGCTACAAAATTGGATCTCTGGGCTCTGTCCACCATGGAGAATCGAACCTATGGACTTTATCACTGTAAATTTGTAAACGTATCCTGTTAATACCCTGTTACACCCAAATAAGTCATTAATTATTAATTTTAGCTATATCTAATTAATGTAGGATACCTTAGGTTAGATTATTATTATTACAACTGCTTTTATTTCGTACCAACTTGCAAGTTATGACAATGTAACGGAATCAACATAACATTTTATTTAAATATGTACATTTTTGTTATCAGTTTTGCTTGAACATAATAGTTGTTGATATCATGGGTGAACTAATCCATCCATACTTTCACACCCATGATGCTGTTATTTTGAACTTGACTAGCTGTATGTTAACAACCAGTCGCGCAATGTACTCTTTACGTGAGCTTGATATATTTGTCATTAAAGGTTTGGAGACGTTTTAAAGATAACAATGTGTTTTATTAGGTTTCTTAATACATTGTTAATTCCAACTTAAAACCAACTACTGATTCATCGGTGGGAGAGGGAGGGCAGTACTGTTCATAGCCGTATCATTATGATAATGGGTTTAAGCAATCAGTTAAAATACACTTGCCTGCTCGCTTTGTATACAAGAACAAAGTCAAGTTTATAAGCACCGTGGATATGGTGTTGGGGGGGGGGGAGAGGGGGTAGATCATTCTAATTTGTATTTTACTGATAAAGAATGCTATTTTCTGGGACAATCTGAATTGAATTAGTAGATGGAAGAAATCCAGGACGACATTTAAGTTGTTAATTTCCAAACTTAAACTCGTGACATATAAATACGTAATAGATTATGAATGATAATTTCAACTCAATGAAATGCTTTAGTTGTCTGCGGTTTGGCTGGTTACAAAACTGATGTCCAATATTACAACTTAAGATGGTTATTTCTTTCTAAAGCTCTCTTACCAGAACTGACCACACATTTACTCGCCGACAGCAACGGATATCTATAAGTGCTTTCGACGAAGGTTGTAGAAATCTTCATGGAACCAATTATCAATTCATTACCTATATGTAAGCAGCGCTAACCAGCTGTTATCAACAACCTGCAGAGCAAGACAGCTACTTTAACAAGCAGCGTGTCCATTACCAAAATAGGTCTCTGTAAACGGTGAAAAGCATGCTATCGATCTCTCTCTGGCTAGTGCAGCCACTTACGGTAAACAACTCATGTATGTACGTGAAAAATGTGTTCTATGTTCAGGAAGAGATCCACTTTTCTTTGATTTCTCTTCATTCAAAAATAATCTGTTAGTCATTATTCAAAAACTTCGCTCTGTAATTGTGATGTTCGAAATTTCATTTTCCGAGTCGAAGCTCGCGATTGGTTTTGTACATTATCATAGCTTTCAAATCATGTGTCTTAATACTACGTAAAAGTAATCTCAATTATATATATATATATATAGCAAGAATGTGAACTAGATATTCTTATAAGTTTTAAACACAACGTCAGTAATATATCAGTAGTAAAGTGGATCATACCTTTGCAAGGAATGACAGTTTTATTTTGATACATAAACTTGACAAAATACAATCATAGGTATTAAAATAGCAAGTGAAGGACCAAGTTAGTCACTAGTCAAACCTTACCTATTCCTTTCTGAGATCGTTTTACACTTCTGTATTCTTCCACTTCCTACCATAAATACGTGGAATTTATATTGTATCTTATGATATAAAGTCTCTTAATCTATTAAAACTATTAATCTATTAGACACAGTACATATTGCATGCGTTACCTATTTCTATAGGAACACGCTGATCTAATATATTGAAGTTAATGATATCTCGTTTTCTCAGGCAGTCTATGGTATTAATCTTTTTCCGGTGATTCTTCTCTCCTATGAAAAGAAATCAGCGCTTAATAGGGCGCGAGGAATTGCGTGGCAGGCATGTCGGTCCTCAAGTCTCTATCACGTGGCTTCCTATTGGCTTGGACTATATACAAATAGGACCTTTAATCCATTTGACTAGGCACAACTTACTTAGAGAAACAAAAAGTTAGGCTTTAAAACCAAATAAAGTAGCCTACTGTATACTTAGAAGTATATGACAGATAATAAATGTGGGATAGAAAAAAAAGACACCCATGTCAGTGCTTTAAAATAAGCTATCAAATAGAAATTTAATACAGTTTTTGGTGATATGATTTTGAAAATTGCGGTACAGATAGTTAGAGAATCTTTAAAATTAATAAAGAAAGTTGAAATTTAAAAGTGAAATTAAACTCTGCTGAAACTATTGTTTGAAAATGATTTGATTTTTTTGTTATCTTCATAAAATTATGATGAAAACAATGCGATTAAGAACCCAAACCTATTCTTTGGTTTGTTACGTGCTTCAGGACAGCGTAGATTTCAGGGAATGATAAATAACTACCTAATATTGGACTGATTAAGAAAAATAATCCCAGTAACATCAAATTGATTATCATTAAAATTCTAAACTATCACTAAACTTGTTAACATTGAAAATCTACATGATACAGAAAATTGAAGGATAATATTAAGTATTTGCCTAGTGCTGGACTAGTTATACAGCATAAATATTAAGTATTTGCCTAGTGCTGGACTAGTTATACAGCATAAATATTAAGTATTTGCCTAGTGCTGGACTAGTTATACAGCATAAATATTAAGTATTTGCCTAGTGCTGGACTAGTTATACAGCATAAATATTAAGTATTTGCTTAGTGCTGGGCTACTTATACAGCATAAATATTAAGTATTTGCCTAGTGCTGGGCTACTTATACAGCATAAATATTAAGTATTTGCCTAGTGCTAGACTAGTTATACAGCATAAATATTAAGTATTTGCCTAGTGCTGGACTAGTTATACAGCATAAATATTAAGTATTTGCCTAGTGCTGGACTAGTTATACAGCATAAATATTAAGTATTTGCCTAGTGCTGGACTAGTTATACAGCATAAATATTAAGTATTTGCCTAGTGCTGGACTAGTTATACAGCATAAATATTAAGAATGCACCCAACATTAGAGATGATAATGTTAAGAATATACAAACACTCAACTCGGTAACTATTTAGGTGTTACTGAAATATTACCAGACAATGGCAAAAAACATGTAAATGAAAAATACAGTAATAATTATAAAAATGTAACCAACTCTTGTTACTTTCGTTAGGTTTAATAAGCCAAATATTTGAACACTGGATTGGGTAAGATTAAGACCTGTTTATCAACGGAATTGTTGATATTAAGAATGTACACCAAACGAAGATTCTTGTTATCGAGCTGATAAAAATATTAACATTTTTATTAACATTATAGTTTTAAACCAATACAAATATTACGAAAAACGTATCATATATATATATATATATATATATATATTATAGTTCAAAGACGTTGAATACAAGATCAAATTTTTTAAGTCACATTTTATATTGGAAAACTTTGGCTGCACTAATATAATGCTAAATATGTGCATTTTAGAAACTTTATAGGGAAAATTGTGATATCGATCAAATATCTAACGTTTACTATTCACACACATATATTTATGCCTAAGGAAGTTATGTAATGACTTCTAAATAATGTAGCATCTAGTAAATTTCAAGTTGTGTTTGTTTTCCATTATTAGAAAACAGTTTATTTGAATTACAATTGAAATTTTGTCTTGCAACACTTTAGTACTAAGTTGTTTTAGTGAATTAACTTTGGAATGGAAAATGGAAGAGCTAAATTGCACAGGTTAATTGAAAAATGCCCCCTCCCACCTCACCCAGGGACTCGGCGATAAATCTAAGGGTTTATGACCCAGACGTTAGGTGTCGATATTAGTGGTAACCCATTGCGTTGCTTTGTGCTTAACGACAAACAAACAAATTATTGAAACAATGATTAACATACTCAGTAGTTCTCGTTGTCCCTTCTACATTTGATGCGCTTTAAGTTTCATATTCTGAGTCTGGCAAAAGTTTGGTTTGTTTTCTCTGTTGTTGTTTCTACGTAAGATACTTAGAAAACACAATCAGTAATTAGTGTGATTCTTCGCTTAAAGAATGCGCTTAAAGCGTTGAGGAAGGGCCCTGTGTTAGATACTGCAATAGTCGAAAACACTGAGGGGTGGGAAGAGCTCTCTCCGAGTGTCTTTCTAGTTACAGAATTATATGTACGCAAATGCATGGTTAGCTATACACAAATTATGCACACATATACATAAAGAAAAAAGTGTATATATTAGAGAATATTAGTGTATAAAAGAGTATATGTTAGTCATGTATACATTCGCATATAAATAAGCATGTTGATGTTTATCGCCCATGACACACAAAGGTAGAAATACACGACACGATGCTTTTTTATGTATGTGAAACGGTGGTGTAGTGTAGCTAAAATACCAGCTGTGGAGTAATGGGGCTCTGATGACGTAAAATTTCACTTGAAGTTGACAAACCTGCGTCATTCTACATACTGACAAGATTTATTGGAATATGTTGACGTGGTAAATCCACTATAAAACTATACAAAACATGTATTTTTTTCACGTTATTTTACTCTCATATCAAATTCATTACGTATCATATGACGCGAGGAATATGTCGGGACAAACATAAGCGGTCTAAAATGTGTGTCTTGAAAAGGACTGCACATTTTCACTTAACCCCATTTGGACACCTGGCGAGTAGGAGACAGTACTCGTACTTTAGGGAAATTCTCTTGTAGGTGTTGCCTATATAAATTGTTTCCCTCAACAAACATAGTATCGAATTTCTAAGAAGCAGTCATGTGTTTTTATCACAAGTTAATTAACTGGTGCCTCTAATTAATTTTTAACCATACAAGGTAAAAAAATATGTACTTAATTATGTCGTTCAAATACAATCAAAACTGTTTATACCATCATTTGATTCGAGGGTAAACATGCTTTCATTGATAAATGCCCTCCGTGAGAAAAGGGGGGGTCGAGTTCAGGTCTTAAGTTTAATTGTGACTTTGACGTTCCTTAGAGGTCACTGTAATTGATTAATTACTCCATTTTTAGTTCCAAAGTAATTAGGTGCAGGAGCTGTGAATCCGAGCGTTCATGGTTCGCGTCCCATTGCCACAAAACATACTTCGCCCTTTGTGACCGTGGCTGTGTCACAAGAGTAACAGGTAAATCCCGCTATTAAGTCACGCAAGAGTAGCTCAAGAACTGGCACCGACTGCTGTTGGAAAGTTACCTTTCATCTAGTCTATAAGTTCAAACTTAGTGACAGGTACCTAAATGGTGTTAGGTGAAATTCCATAACGAAAACAAAGTACTTACAAATCAAACCATTAAATATTACTAGTCTATTTCTCACATTTTAGGTTATTTGTACTTAGATTACTTCATAAACACGTATATACAACTTTAAGCTTCATTATTTGACTGGTTTCTTTTAGTTTGTTTGTTTTGAATTTCGCGCAAAGCTACACGAGGGCTATCTGCGCTAGCAATTTCTAATTTAGCAGTGTAAGACTAGAGGGAAGGCAGCTATTCATCTCCACCCACCGCCAACTCTTAAGCTACTGTTTTACCAACGAATAGTGGGGTTGATCGTCACATTATAAAGCCCCAACGGCTGAAAGGGCGAACATGTTTGATGGGACGGGGATTCAAACCCGCGACCCTCAGATTGCGAGACGAGCGCCCTAACCACCTGTCCATGCCGGGCAGTTCCTTTTGGAGCCCAGCTTTCCTAGATCTTTAACTCAAAGAAAACTCCTGAATAAACACGGAAACATAATAACTCCATCAGTCGCATTACGCTATCTACCTTGTTTAAAACAACAGCGTGTTGCCAAGAAATCTGATAATAAGCTTAATGGCTTGAAAGATAAGAGGAAATTCTAAAATAAAATTATAAACACAAATATATTCGCTCAAAGCATGTATGTTGTTCGTCCTTTGAAGTTCGAAGAAGACCACGACATCATTTTGTCTATATGTGGATACGGAGATGGCTCAGGAGTCCTATCCGAGCCTCGACCACATTCACGGCATATATGGCTTGGTATACACACAGGCTAATGAACGGGATATGCGTTATTGTTTCAAGGAAAAAAAAAGGCAAAAAAGAAATAAATTTTTTCCTTAGACTGAGCACTCAAAGAAATGTTTGTACATATTGAGTTAGATGCAATTCCGTTGTAGCCCTAAAACCCCCAAGGTGTTTTGTGACATACAAAAAAGTCTTAGAATTCCACGTGTTCAATTTAGACCATAACCTTTTGTTTTGTTTTTTTTTCGTCAACGTACCATTTACCTAGATTTCACCCTAATACTAACTCTTTCTTTAAGACGTAACGATACTGTTGTCATTATAAGCATGTTTTTAAAATCAGAAAGTGCTGAGTTGTATGTCATTTTGATACTACTCAGATTATTTCAGATTACCATTACTGTTAACAAAAAAATACTTAACTAATATTTACTCTTCCTTTACGTATATGTATAATTTCTTCATTCCAGGATTCGAACTTGTCTAGCCAGCAGGCCAGTACTAAGCTAATTAGACTTTAAAAAACCTTCCGTAATGTAATGGTAAGTATATGCTTTACGGACTCGTACAATTTGGTTTAACACACAATCTATTAAAACATGGCTACCATAAACAATACATATGTTAAATGGGTGAACATTAATTCAAACAGAACAAATGTAAGTAGGTTATTCAAAACAAAGTTAATATATAGAAATTTAGATAGTTTTTCATGAAGTTACTCATCTTTTAGAATGTTATTTCCCGTAGTTTTAACAAGTTGTCTAGATTACGTCACGAGTGGCTCACCCAGAATGTCCGGAGAAAGACTTATGTTTAATTTAAGATCCGTAGGAAGATGACAACCAGCGATATTTTACACAGGCACGCATTTCGTAATGCAAACAGGCCCACCCATGCGTAACATCTGTCCTGTGCCAAATTTCACACAGCACTTTAATCATACTTTCGCTCATTACCTACTACACTACTTTATGTATGTATATATATTACACTTTAGGGACCAACGGTTATTACTGTTTATGGATATTGGGTGTAATTTAAATGTTAAAGAAGGAAAATATGAAACATAAGATTAAGATTTTCTGTTCAGTTTCAAGGAGAGGTAAATAGGACAAAATAGCTTACGATAAATTATTTAACAATTTACTCAAATTAGTTTATACCAATAAATATGAATTTCATAAAGCTTGTATAAAACTGAACATCTTAAAGGCAATTTTCAACACGAGTATTAAGTAGACAGAACTGTAAAATTAAAATATTAAATAAATCACGTAAACCTTCTGTTCTTAATTGGAATCACAAAATTTATAAAAGTTTGTAATTATTTTTTATGCAACACACCCTAGAGCAGCGTTTCTCAACCCTTTCGATATCAGGGACCAGATCGCTGCCACCCTGAACTGTCGCGGACTAAATGCAAGTACAATGAAAAACCATTATGATTTGCATAGAAATATTCTGTTCTTTGTTTATTTTCATGAAATCCTACAGACCGACAAGATGGTTGTGACGGACTGGCGCTGGTACGCAGACCGGTGGTTTAAAAATACTGGTCTGGACTAACTGTTTCTTAATAAGCGGGACCAAATAACCAAATTAAATTTTGATACATTTTGATTAATTATATATCAAGTATGTATATAATTTTCAAAATTATTCCAAGGTGTTCTTTCTTTTTTGCTGATTATGAATTATCTAGTTTCCCAGCTTAAAAATGACCATACATTGTTCATCCATAACTATTATTTTAAATGAAAACTCAGCAAGCGCAGAACTGGTTAAAATAATAAAATTAGCAATCGTAATTCCAGTTTGATATGAATGAGACAGAACAGAAAGTGAAAAATATAAATTTAGGATAAAACTTTGGTTTTTGTGTTTATTCATTTTTCGTCGCACGAGCTGTTTTGGGAAAAAGAAATAAAATATTTTATGCGTGCATCAGCTAATCTTCATCTTTCTTGCTACTTAAATGTGAAAGTTTGGAGATATGTTAAGTAGCAATTAGCATTAAGTTAAGAAGATTAGTACCAGAAATGATTTAAACGTGAAGACATAATCGAAAAAAACTTTTTAATTATCATCATAAAAGACAGGAATTTGTCCACACAGAAAATCGAGTTTATTTTTAAGTCTCCATTTATTTAAATTTCTACTCGACGTGCCCGAAAAAATGGGCTAGACGTTCGTTTCAGTATATAAATTCAAAATT
Organism: Limulus polyphemus; assembly: GCF_000517525.1. Taxonomy (NCBI): domain Eukaryota; kingdom Metazoa; phylum Arthropoda; class Merostomata; order Xiphosura; family Limulidae; genus Limulus; species Limulus polyphemus. The sequence goes on along the minus strand of NW_013665727.1, from coordinate 293,551 downwards.
AGATATAATGTATCTAGAATTTATGAAGAGAATTTGGGCATTTTCTTTTTGGTTTTCTTTATCGTCAGACACTTAAATTGTACGAATAAAAATGTGGCCTAAATACTATTTGTTGCTGACCTTATTCTTATAGGCCTTCGTCCGTCCTTCACATTATATCTTAACATATATTTCAAACAGTCCCTCCCAGTCATATCTCCTCCAGTTACACTGTTCTGACACTTGCAGTTCCAATACCACATATAAAGTTACACTTTAGTTGAAATCTTTGTTCTTGCCTCTATACTTTAACAGGAAGCAGCATGCTCGTATAAAGGAAGGCAACAACATTATTGGAGAAAGTGTAAAAATCATTAAACCTGAAAAAAAAATTCAAAGCTATAAGGGTTGTTTAATACTGGTACTATGTTTTATGTGAGTTTATATGTTTTCAGACGATTTATATTATAAAATTCTCTCTGAAAGTCAAACAGTTATGATATTCAATTTAATAGAAACACTCTCAATTATCCTAGATTGATAAAATTTATTTTCAAAACTCTTCGTTGTGGAAGTAACTCGATACAACCATCTCAAGATAAAATATTTTACCCTGAAAGCTTAATGAGAACCAGTTTCTCAACTTAAACATTATGAAGGTTCTAACGTACATTTTACAGCTAGATTCTTCCAGCTTCTTAACTATTCCACTTTATATTTTATATAAAAATAAAATTGTGATGATTAGTCATTTTCTTTGAGCATTCTTAGTGTATACGTTTTGTGATGAAATTTCTTGTACTTGAACATCCACTTTGTAACTGGACCTGCATTTAATGTCGTTTTATCTTTTCCATTAAAAAAAAAGACTGTCACTCAAGGGACCGATCGTGGCCTCGAGGCTAGCGTACCGACTATGTATCCAACAGATCGCCTCTGCACTTTGGGTACGCTATAAGAGTGGCAGTCAAATCTCACTATTCAATCAAACAAGGGTAGCCTAAGAATTGGCGGTGGGTGGTGATGATTAGCTGCCTTCCCTTTAGCTTATGAGCATGAATAGTCTTTGTGCAGTTTTTCGCAAAATTCTGAAACAAAAACATGTGTTCCTTTGAATCTCGGAGAGTTTTAATTAACTCAATAAGAAAACATACGCACCAGATAATCACAATGTTTCAGTTTAAGGCTTAACATTTTTAACATACTAAATTATAAACACACATGTGAAAATGTTTAAAACAGTGCAAAATGTTTCTCCTGGAGTGTACGTTTATTTTGGATTAAAAAAAAACCATCAAGCTAATGATTTATATCGTTTTTCTCTTATATAGTATTGCTTTCACGAACACGTGTGTGACACCTCATACTACAAAGAGCGTTAGTCTTATTTATAAGTGAAATAAAAATTAGCACCTAATTATTAGTATATCTTACGGATGACTGATTGTGTGTCTATGGCGAGACTTCCGGCAGATGGCGAAGAGAGCTCTCATAAATAGTATGCAACGCGTCTTGTGACATTCGTGAGCCATGTAGAGCATAAGCGAGTATGAGGGCCATTAAAATAAACATTTAACTCAAGCTGTGTTTGTTAGCGTTGTACAGATTGTAAATTCGAAACATACGTATTATTTTAGATGGAGATTTTGTTTGTAAAATTTCACTGATTTACTATACACTCACACACGTGCGCGCGCAAAAAAAAAAAAGTGATACGAATACAAACAAACTATTTTTTTTTCAAGTGTTTGTGTTTGAACTGGATAAAGTTGTAACAGTTCCGGGATATGCAAACATATTTGAAATCACAACATTTTTTAAAATATGTTTTTCCTTTTTTTTATATGCTTTCATGATAAGACAAACGTTTTTCGTAACAATGACCCTAAGTCAACCGGACAAATGTGTCTTGGTATAAGATGGAGTTGTGTATTGAAACTATAGTCTTATCAGTATTTTTATAAATATTCCAAACGCGAATGACATCTAACGTGTAGAAGATGTGCTTATGTATTCCTATACACTACTTCGTTGAAGATATTTCACAAAACGAAACGCTTACCCAGAAATTCAGGGCAGCTTGTCAGATCATAGGTATGGTAAACAATTTTATTCTCGTAGCTAAAGCACTAGTCAGATTTTAAGAAGCCGCCGAACGCTTTCATTCATCTCTGCTTATGATCTCAAGAGTCATGTCCTATCAGGATCTGATGTTCGTCAGTAAACAGAACGTGGTATTGTCACTTGTATCAGGATCTGAAGTTCGTCAGTAAACAGAACGTGGTATTGTCGCTTATATCAGGATCTGAAGTTCGTCAGTAAACAGAACGTGGTATTGTCCCTTATATCAGGATCTGAAGTTCGTCAGTAAACAGAACGTGGTATTGTCCCTTATATCAGGATCTGATGTTCGTCAGTAAACAGAACGTGGTATTGTCCCTTATATCGGGATCTGAAGTTCGTCAGTAAATAGAACGTGGTATTGTCCCTTATATCAGGATCTGAAGTTCGTCAGTAAACAGAACGTGGTATTGTCCCTTATATCAGGATCTGATGTTCGTCAGTAAACAGAACGTGGTATTGTCCCTTATATCAGGATCTGAAGTTCGTCAGTATACTTCACAGAGATATTGCTGATATTCCTTGAGATTGGGAAGTTTTTACTCTTTACAGCTTCCTCTAAAACAGCTTACTTCCCACGGTTGTATATGAACTTTGTAAGAACAAAACCTTGACTCCATACTTCTATATATGAGGAAGTATCAAACCAATGACGCAGCAATTTGAGAAACAATTTAAATGTCTCATATTGTAGTCATGAGCATGTTTATAAACAATTACTACATAGTTTTTTCTAATAAAACCACGACGAGCTGGCGCTTTGACTGTTTTATATTCATGAGCTGAATGATAATGTAAACACGTAAGAATGACTGTTCCGAACTTCCCTCAAAGAGAGATGTTCCACAAGAACAAACATTAACAACTTTAGTGACGACTGGGTCTTGAATGGACACTACTTGGTAGTATTTATACGCCCTATAGGTGAACTACCGAGTGTGAAAGAATCGGACTTAAGTAATTCTTAAAATAGAAACTGGTAAGTATCAGTTGTATGTACCGTGTTACTTTTACATAGAAAGACAACTGAACGATCGATGACACAACACGTGTTGATACGTGTAGAAAGTCGTAAAGCAGGATTTGTTTTTTATGATACGTTATAATCAATAATGCCATGAAGTGTTTTACATGGTGTATCAGATTTCTCTCTACAATACTAATACTTATCATTTCTGCCGTTTCATTCTTCTGCAGATATATATACACAAGACTTACTAAAATTTTAAACCTACGTTATGTAGTTTTTATGTAATTTCGGTTACATACTAGCTAAACACGATAAACGACACTCTGTTGTCTATTATAATGCTGTAATTCAGAATTTTATATATCTGACATTTCTGAAACAGTGAAACTAAAACTTAGTGAAATTTGAGGTATGAAAATTGACACATGTAAAAACGATTTTTTTAAAACTCGTCCAGAATTGATTCTGACTTCTCAAGAAATATATTTTCTATGAATTGTATTATGTTCACCTGTATTTGTTTAGAATCATTTATTGTCAAATATATGCCATGTTTTATCATAACCAGAAAAAGGAATAAAAACACCTTTTTAACAAACTGCCCAAAAGGTAGCAGCACTTAATCTGAACACATATATTGTTTTGTTGCTTGTTTTTCACAAATGTATACTCTCTTTGGAATTATAAAACTAAATCAATATCTAATTAGGGCAGACAAATGAAGCATGTGAATACGCCCGCCTAATAACCTGACCGTTTAGGTCAGACAGACGTCATTGGAAACTGACTTAATAACGATTATCGTGTTAGCCTTAATAAAAGTACAGCCTTTCGTCAGTGGAAACAAATAAATCTTACTCAGGTTAACAAGTGAAGACTTTGAAATAGGGAAAAGGATCTTGAAGAAGAGGCTGAGGATTTGACTTTAACCTTAAACATTTACAACAAGTGAGCTGTAATAATTTTACAGGACAACCATGCAAATCAAGTTTTATCAAATGCTCATCTGAATGTTTATTACTATACGATAACACTATTTATAAATTCGTGTCTTCGATATCAGCTTTATTAATATTAACGTTTTGTTTCTTTGTGTGAACAACACTATTACTAATTTTTCATTTCTTACTTATGGATTTCTGGATATACTGTATATTGATTAGTATGAAGCAATGTTTATAAGTCAGTCGATAGTGAAATGATTAATAGAAACTCACAACAGATCAATCATTCTCTATACCTTTTGAGCCAATAAAGCTATATTTTCATTCCTTAACTGCAAACATAGCAAGTTTCTTTATGTCACTATGACCTTGTAGATCCCCCAAATAATCTAGTTCGGTGAATGAAACATAGCAAGTTTTTTTATGTCACTATGACCTTGTAGATCCCCCAAATAATCTAGTTCGGTGAATGAAACATAGCAAGTTTTTTTATGTCACTATGACCTTGTGGATCCCCCAAATAATCTAGTTCGGTGAATGAAACATAGCAAGTTTCTTTATGTCACTATGACCTTGTGGATCCCCCAAATAATCTAGTTCGGTGAATTCTTTAAAATTTTCAAATTGAATCCAAATATTTCTACATTTATCTGTTATAAGAAACTTGAGAAACAGTCGCTAATGGCATCCTACAAATTATGATTCGATAGCATTATTAATTTGAAAAGTTTATATAAAGTAATTTATATACTTCCATGTTTAGGTACAGTCATAAAATATCGTTAAAATCTCTGCTTTTCTCACAAAAACCTATAGTTGTATGTGTTCATTCCTGTCACGTAATACGACAAATACAGCTATAATGCGTCCTTTTTACAGTTGACGCTGAAATCAATGGAATCGATTTTACTTAGTTGTGGTTTATTTCAGGTTGTTGTATGGCATCAACGACCCTGTCTTAACTACCTATTGTTTGGCTGTTTAGCAATAGCTTGTAAAAGACAAAATTGTAGACGTTCTTCCAGACGTTATTTCTTTAACATATATTCACTCATACTTTAATATCTTACATCTATTCATTATAGACGTTTTGTCCGATACTGTGACACAACACGTTTTTTCACTTTCTTGATATCCAACTTTAAACTTTTTGCTACTAATTCTAGTATCTTAACACCACTCGTTTAATCCTTTGCTCTGATATCTTAACATCTTTTCCTCTGATTTATCGCTATTATTTGATATCCAAATTCATCTAATTGCTCTGATCAGAACATTACTCACTCTAACACCTCAATGTCACATATGTTGTGCTTTTCTCAGAGATCCTTTTAGCTTTTTATACGTGTAACTCTGATGGTTTACTGCTGATGTCCTATAAGTCTACAATATATATAATTTAAATGATTTTGATGTTTACAAACTTTATTCACAAATCATCTATATACCAGAGTTTAAACACCGAACCTACCCATAAAACATTAGTCCATCCAGTATTTCAGGCAAAAGCATTTAAAGTCGAGATTTTTATCCCTGAAAAAAAGAACTTAAGTTTCTACCTCCTTATTAGTTTGGCTAGTCTGGAAACAGTGCTAATAAAATAATTCAAAGTATTAAGTACCTTACAGTTATCTTTATTTTATTCTAGATTTTTTTTAAAAAAAGAGTAAATGGACACATGTCAACACAAAAGTGGCAAAATGTTACTCATCTTATACAGATCCCGATTGATTTTAGTTAGCACTGTTTCGTCACCCTTTTTTTCACGTGGTGTGTTAGATATATACCCATAATCCAGAATGACACTTCCTTGCAAAACAAAATCACTTTTTCTGAACTTTTGTTATGAACGTTTATTTAGTTCACTTTTATCCTCAAAAAGTAAAGAAACATTATAAACGTTTTTTTAACACTTCTCCCGATAGGACTGTTTGAGAAAAGTTTGGAGGAGTTGCATATTCCAGGAAACCTTAACAACCAAAGACAGAAAAAAAAAAGCTTGTACTAAACGTCTTAATGTACCAGCTTCTCTGATAACCTTTACAACATAACTAACGGAGGAGTGGGCCCTTTAAAATAGCTTCATTTCTCGGATTTTTTTTTCTTTCTATTCGGAGTAGTCCAAGTTTTTCGTGTCTTATAAATAAGACTAGTGAACCCGTCATGTAAAATTTACGAAACAAAAATCACAATTATTTTTCTAGACTAACTCTTTAAAATAAGAAAATATTTGTTATTAGGTTTTGCTAAAATGTTTTCTGTACATCATTATTGTTATTATCATTATCTTCTGACCAAAGCAAACAACCTAAATAGACCAGAACTAATAATAAATAACGTAACTGATTTACATAACGGTCTAACCATGATCATAACCCATTGGTATAAAAAACAAACAAAAAAAACACTCATAATGATTAGAACCCTCATTTGGAAACCCTCCCTATTATCGATATTTTTACCCGTAATTCCAATAATATCTCATGAGGGTTGCTAGTTTAATTGAAAATAACATTTTACTAAAGTAAAATTCACAGAATACCGATTTACAGTTTGTAAGTTATTTGAAATAAAAGAAGACTGTTCTCACTATCTGCGAAAACATGGAGCGATGTTAGTTGTAGTTGTGAAACCTTCCCAATATCCTCTAAAACTGTTAATACCTTCTTTATCTAGTTATACCTTTGGATAAAAACATTGAGCGATTCTAGATGTAGTTGTGAAACCTTCCAAATATCCTCTAAAATTGTTAATACCTTCTTTATCTAGTTATACCTTTGGACGAAAACATTGAGCGATTCTAGATGTAGTTGTGAAACCTTCCAAATATCCTCTAAAACTTTTAATACCATCTTTTCCTGGCTATTCCTTTGGACAAAAACATAGAGCGATGCTAGATGTAGTTGTGAAACCTTCCAAATATACTCTAAAACTTTTAATACCTTCTTTACCTGGTTATACCTTTGGACGAAAACTTAGAGCGATGTTAGTTGTATTGTGAAACCTTCCAAATATCCTCTAAAACTTTAATACCTTCTTTACCTGGTTATTCCTTTTGACAAAAACATAGAGCGATGCTAGATGTAGTTGTGAAACCTTCCAAATATCCTCTAAAACTTTTAATACCTTCTTTGCCTAGTAATCCCTTTGGATGAAAACATAGAGCGATTCTAGATGTAGTTGTGAAACCTTCCAAATATCCTCTAAAACTTTTAATACATTCTTTTGCTGGTTATTCCTTTGGAAAAAACATAGAGCGATTCTAGATGTAGTTGTGAAACCTTCCAAATATCCTCTAAAACTTTTAATACCTTCTTTACCTAGTAATCCCTTTGGACAGATGAAATGGAAGAAAGAAAACCATTAATAGTGATATTTCCTCCCTGGGAGTTTGATTTTGTCTTTGTAGCTAGTAAGTTTAGTTTAAGAAATATCTTGCCAGTTAAAAAGAGACTAAAACTGAAAATAATCAAGACTTTTTTTTTTCTGGATAAATGATGCAATGTGTGGTTTCCAGTGTTTCATTAGTCAGTCCATTACAATGCGATGTAGTCTATCCTTGGAAAGCCTGAACAGAAAAGTTTTGCGATTCAAAATATTTTATCTTTACAGGCGGTTAAAAATTTAAAATTTCTGAGAATGAATTTCACCAATCTTTATTATAAAACTGAAGACAGTATTCATAAAAGTTATACGGTTTAATAGATCCCACACTGTGTGTGTATGTGTGTCTGGAAGTCAAAATGGATAAATATATCGAATTTGATTTTCAATTTTAGATTTGATTACGAGGAACCCACTTTTCAGAAAATAAAAGTTTGGAGACGGGTTGAATGATTAATGAGTAGTTTAAACCTAGATGGCGTCATTGGAATGTAAATGATAATGTGGGTATATAAGCCTTTACTGAAGATGGTGTCATAGGACACTAAAATATATGTAGTCTTTTTTTTAGGGCAAATCCCTATTTTTAATAATTATTTATTGTCTAATGGTTTTAATGTTGTAATACTTTTATTTGTAAATAGATGTTTTACACAAGTGTCGTTTTAATTCTTTTGTCAATAGTTTTATTTGAATCAATCCATGTGCCTTGGTTTTATACGAAAAGAAACTCATTTAGTAATCTATACGAAGTAATATATTTTATCTCAGTAGTTTTATGTTATTAAATATTTTTATCTCAGTAGTTTCATGAGATTACACCTTTTATCTTACTTCCATTTTTGAAATTATATCTAAATATATCTATTTTACTTCTGTATTTCTTTATAAACAATATATTTTATGCTACATCATAAACAAGTCCATGTTGTTAAGCTATAAAAACTTTAAACTGTAAGATAGACAGCCATAATAAGAAAACACATACCAACCACTCAGTCCCAGTTTTAAACAAAGCGTAACACGCATCTTGCTCATTCACCCTGGGACCATAAAAGGACAATTTTGAAGGCAGACCTAAACCAAATATCATAAAACACAGCCAATTATTGGGTAACCAGAACCCTGTTCTAGTCAGCATACGTTGTATCATTTGTTCATTTGTAGTTTATGATTAATATTTCTCCCCAATTCCTTGTATTCAGACCTGCTGATGAGAAGACAAAGTATCAGACTGAACAGTAAACAAGTTTCGAAAACGTCTGAAGCTTTGTTATGTTCCACACAACCGTAATATATTATAGACTTCCTAACAGAAGTGCATCGTTACATTGTTCTGCAATAAGACAGTTTGTATAGTCACAGTTCACCGAACACTTTATAATGATAAAATATATAATTTTCTTTCATTAATCAAACTGCTTCATCGAGTTTTATTTTTCTTACCCTTTATTTGAGTTTTATATAATTAAATCTAATTCATTATTGCACTATAGGGTGTAACGAATTTGTTATTATATATTTATTTTAATATCAACGTTGTTTAGATTAAGTTTATACTTAAAAACATGCATAGCTTATACAGTTAAATATGTATTACGAAACGCCCACCTATTCTCCAAAGTTGCAGAAGATACTCGAGAGTAAGAATCAACAATATATGTATGTACGTAAACGCTTAAATGTATTGTTACCTAAAACTGATAATTCGAGAAAGCCTCCACACGCATATAAATATAACCAATGCGACGCGTCAAAAAAGTCGTACTTACTATTAGTTTGCTATGGTCAGAGTGCTATAAATTTCGGAAGCTAAGACTGTGATTATTATAATGCTTGTCAATCGGAAAACTTCTGATATTTGACCAGGAGCATTTACAAAGTTTGAACTTTAAAAATCATTTAACTTCAGTGGATTATCATTGGACATTTGTACCTTTACGAAGATGTTATATAGTTTCAGTGGTAAAAGAAACTCGACCTGTAATAGGCGTGTGTGGCTGGTAAATAACGAAGGACAAAGTTAGCTATCTCCCTGTTAAGTGAATTATACCTACGTCAACTCGTAATTAACTCGCTCATCGTGAACCCTCGAAAGATATAGAAGAAATTCCAGACTAGAAAGAAGACTTTATACTGTTTGTAAGTTTGTCAAACTTTTGTTTATAAATCATTGTTTGTAATAACTGTTATTGTAAATTGTATTGTTGTGTGTATATTAAAACATATTTGTGTTAAAAAAGAAAACTGTATCAATCTTGTTGGCAAATATCAAAAACTGACTATATATATCGGCTTTTACTTAACTGCTAAATCCAAAGTACAATTAAACTACTAAATTTAAATTATTAGTTAATTCGGTTTCAGACCATTTGAAATTCTAATATCTAACAATGGTGATTACGTTCTAGTATAATTAAATGAGAAGGAAAAGTCTCCGAAATCGAAAATTGTATCTATTAATTTGTTATTTTTACAATAAAAAACCAAAGCCAAAAAAGTGTTTGCTTTTATGAGTTTAGTTCATAAGAAATTATTTCTTGTTAAACTTATTATATAATATATGATTTGACCACTAATAAAATTAAAAGTATCAAATCAGCACAAACTTAACAATGAAATAAGACATATTCTGAACACTTTATATTCACTGAATTGCTTGTATAAATAATTATGGGATTTCAAAAGAACTTCGCCAGTTTTAACACCAAACTAGAAAGTCGTTAATACCAGGTAATATATTTTTCTATTTTCTTTTGATGTTGTTTGTTTGTTTGTGTTTTCAAAGTACGGCATTCAGCTTTTAACGTAATATACGAAATGCTAAAGCGTTACCTCGATAACTATTTTATTTGAATAACCTCATTCTTAAGGAGTTAGAAGTTGTTCAACTTTTTAAAACTTTACAAAAAACTCAGTCAGTTCATCTGTGTGTTACCTGCGGCCCAGCTGTTGGGTTGTTCACCGCTGCACAATAATCTTGGTTCTTTTTCCAGGGTGACAACCTCTAGGACAACAAAAGGCCATGAAAATATGTACAAAACACATGTAGTATAAATACGTGTGGGTGTAGTTATTATCTATAAAGATACGCCTCCATCTCTCTCAGTCATTGTACCCAATTATAATAAAATATAATGTTACAGTTTTGTTCATACTAGCGTGACTACTAAAACGTTACAAAAATCAGATACAATTACACTGTAATAAGAACAAAAAAGAATCCCTAAACTTGCGGAAAGTTCTGTTGTACTTTTTAAGAACGTTTTTACAAAGTTCCAGTTTTAAAGGAAAATATGTTAAAGAATCTCATCAGTAAAGGGAATATTTTCCGTAATTTTAAGGAAATCCTGCAAATATTAAGTATTTTAATGAGCCTCCTAAAAATACTTCCTGTTGAAATACGGAACTTTATAAAAACTTTACGGACTTTTTACATTGTAGTTTTTAGGAATTGGCTATTTATATGCAAAAACACTTGAGAAGAAAAGGCATACGTCAGGCATAACATATAATTTTAAATGATAAAAACTCTTTAAGGAATGCTCGTTCATTATATGATTTTCATCTGTGAGAATAAGCACGTGTTTCGTATCTTTCATCAGTTTATCAAGATATGTATGTGTGTAAGAATATATCAGCATATTTATGACTGAATACTGAATAATGGTAGAACTTTTGAATATTTACCTAAAATTATTTAAATACTTAAAAGAAAACTACTTTATTAGTTATGCCATCTTTAACAGACATATTACATAATTTTAAAAAATCTCATAAATAGAGTTGATTAAAGTGCAGTGATAATCGTTACGATTCAGCTGGAAGTGGAACTTACAGTTTCCAGCAGGAAAGTGGTGTCTGATGCTTGAAAACAATAAACACTGAAATGTTTGATGAATTATTTGAAATTTTACCCGTGTTATTTAAAAAATATATGAAAGTAACTATTAAACTTATAATCTTAGACTACATTTTTTTATCGTTCTTTCTTTACAGTTATTGTTGAGTTTCTTAGTGTAATGCTACACAATGGCCTATCTGCACTCTAGCTACTTAGGGGAATCGAACCCCAAGTTTTAGCGTTGTAAGTCCATAAACTTACCGTTGACCCACCGGGAGACAAGTGTAGTATTATCATCAAATCAGTCTACTTACTAAATTACCAGTTTAGCAGTATGGACAAAAAGCAATCGAAAACACCATTAGCGCTGAAATATGCATCAGAAGAATGAAGAAGATGCAAAGCAAAAGAAAGGTGAAGGGTATATATCATAGGTCAAGAATGGTACAAAAAGTGAGGATAACGAGTTCCACCCAAATTAACGACATGTCTTCTCTCCTAGCTCAACCGTTTCTTCTGCCCGAGAAATTGGCTCCATAATTATTTTCCACTAACTGCAAATTTTTATCCGCGTCATAGTGTGTTGTTTTTTTCCAAGTACAAACTTTTAGCTCATAGCTCCCTCATCCTTGGCCGATTTGAAATATAATTATACTTTTGGATTCAGGAGGTTAAACTCTTTCGATTGATGTATTCAACCACGCCCAAGGTCTCATTGATTAATTTACTCTAATCCTGCCCCCAAAAAATTTCAATTTGAGGGTAAGCTGGTAGAAATCCTGATGAGTAATAAAATCGAATCGGGTATACGCGCGCCCCACACTTGGTATTGCTGGCGGACAAAAATATAGTTAATAAAAAGAAGGGAAATAAAAGTCTCATAAATTAAATTACTCTAATCCGGCCCAAAAGAAGTTCAAGTGCCACGGCTATTGAGAATTTTCTCTTGTTTTATTAGACGACTTTCCAACAAGCGTCCATTCTTATTATTCTCTTTTTAGGTCAAGCTCTTAATTCGCGAGTAGTGCGTGAACTTACGAGATTGGAGCCTGAGATGAAGTGGTTGTAAATTATATTTTGCTTCAGCTGGTTTCCTTGTTTCCAACGGACGTGTGTAACCGTGGATATAGTGAACCACATTGAAATGGTTAATAACCTGAGTACAAAATCTTTACTTTTAACCTTGTAAAAAACTGTATGTGTAACTATATGCTTTTCTACGAAAATGTATAAGGTCATTTTTTTCTAACACACCACCAAATAACTCACAACATCCTAAGTTAAAACTATATTCGATGTTTCTCCGCCTTTGAATGAAGCCATGTTTCGGCCCCGACCCACGTGTTATAAACTCTCGTGAGCACGTGTATGTAATCGTACATAATCGGCTTGTTATTTCATTTGAAATCTACTTGATTTCCTGTCATTTTGTAGATTGCCTAAAGCAAAACAAGAGATTAGAAGGTGAATGTTCCGATTAAATTGTGACGCAGGCATCAACATTCGATATCTCGACGCACGTGCACATTGTTAGGTACCTAATAATACTTAATATCAGGGTGTGCTAAGATCATGGACATTGTTTGTTTAATGTTTCAGTGAAGTTTCACTATAGAAAATAAACACACACACACACACGAAAAAAAATGTTGCTGCATCTACAATACATACTTTTTGATCACAGCTATGACGTTTTTGCTGTGTGCCAAAACCAAGAAATCACACAAGAACATGGATACCTATAAGACTTTCAAATACACGGAAATCTACCTAAAACTATTCTTTTGTACCTGTACACGTTAATCCTTACAGTATTTGTTGTTGTCATGAGATTGACTCTCTAATGTGTAAGTTTCGACGTCGTCACATATTGCGGTTTTCTTGTCTGTTTTACTAACGTTCATAATGTTACGACAGCGGTAGTCACGTGACGCTAGTAACACGTCATGATATTCTAGAAGGATCGGAGAACATCACGAATAATCCAGCATGCGCTAGGCGCCCTCTATTCCTGTATATAAGTGCGCCGGATCACGTGAGACAAATTAATCGGAATTGAATTGCAGACAGACAGAGACGGACAATTGAGTCAAGCGCGGTAGTGACCGTAAGTGCGTGAATTATTATGAATTATAGCGTGTGTTTAAAGTGACTGTGGAAATTAAGTGTATTGCAAAGTTGTATCCAGGAAAAATAAACTAGTTTTATTTAAGAAAGGACTTGTATCGCTAAAGTTTCTTCGGAAAGAATTTTTACGGAAAATTAACAAACGACAAGAGACGTAACAATACTTTACAATGGAACATTTAATTAGCAAATTGTATTACGAATACTGTTACACATTTGGGATTTTTAATTACGTACGTCTATTCAAGTTAAGTGTATAACGTTGTTGTAAACTTGTTTACAGTACTTAAACGAAACTAAGATTTAAAGGTAAACAGGTAATTTAAGTATGGCTGGAGACGACTTGAATGGGTAATGAACAAAAACTTTAATATAAGTTTAACATAACAGCAAATGTACAACGTTTCGACAAGGTTTTGTCATCATCAGGGAAGGCGGCTTGCTGAATATACCCATCATCAACTCTTGGGCTACTGTAATCGAATAATGGGGTTTTTTCGTCACTGTTATAACTAACTCATGGTTCCAAATATGTAGAAGCAAGATACAAGCAATGTACTCTCAGATATACAGTCCTCTACGTTAATTACTAGGTCACGCTTGGTCTAGTTACCTATCTAACTACGAATCAGACTTCTTAGTCACTTAACATGAAGCACTTAAAAAAAACCGATTATTATAGAGTTTTTGGAGGGAAATGCTGACATGAAAATAATCACTATAGAATAACCACAGTTATTGATATAAAAAACACTTATTAAATATGCATTAAAACAATGCTAGGAACATTGTTTGGTAAGTCCAATTTACCACGCAGCTGTTAGTTGTAGTACACCAAGTACAACATTTTCTATAGTGGCAACTTTCTAATAACTTTATCGTAAATGAAGTTTGAATTTTGCACTAATTCATAAATCTGAAAGAGTAGGAGTTATTAAACAAGTTATATAAAATAGGGAGTATTTCAAATTAAGTGAACAACATTGTTCTAAACTTCTTTTACAATGCATAACCAAATTTGAAAGTAAACATGTAATACTTATTCCCTACGCCCGATTCATCTCATCATGTCTATATCTTTTGTACTCTTGATTGAGAGTGTTATGTTAAATAACTGAATGGAAAAACCCCTGTAGTTTGAGAGAATACCTTTAAATAATTGAACGTGTCTTTAAACATGTCATCGTTGAGCCGGTCTGATCTTGTTTGTGCCTTACCAGTGCTGAGAGGTAGACTCTTCCAACTCTAGTCTTTGACATAAACAGAACAGGAGTAAACAGGAAGGTCAAGAATAGTCGACTATAGTCTACCAAATTAAATATATACTGACAACAACGTTAAGTCCACAGAGCGTGAAACAAATGTAAATTTGGTTAGTTTCCTCCAAATAAAATCAATTATAAACTAGAGTAGTAACACTTGCCCTTTTCATACAACCCAGACAGTTTAAAACCATTACTACACATGGAAGTTTGATTCGACTATTAGTTGGGAGAATTTATTCCAAGTATTACGAGAACCTGCCAGAAATTTTAGTCCTAAAATTTTATTAAGACTAGTAAACTCAACCTGAAATGCAGAACAGACTACTATCAGTAATAATACGGATAACTCAGGAGAGTTAGTTTCTCTGATTAGTGATTAGGTTAAGATAATACGAAAAATAGGATATTACTAAGAGTCAAAAACGGTTTATTACGCATACAATTACTTGTAACTCTATTAGTTAGTATAATAGCATATAATCAGAATAGTTTACTGCGATTAGTAATCAGAATAGTTCAATATGGAAAGTAATTAGGGAAATTAAATTACTAAAAGTAAAAAACAGTTTAATACGATTAACAACCATTATATTTTGTACGAAAAATAGCCAGGAAAGTCAGAAAGTATTTCATCTATTTACTATTTCGAATAATTTGCAACGTCAATTAGTCAGCATAACAACTACTCTGAATAGTTCACCACGATTACTGAGCAGAATAATTTACGATGGCAGTTACCGAGAGTATTCTGTAATAACCAAAGTGTTTTACAACGGCTACTAAGCAGGACAATGTATTAATGGTATACGTAGGGTTATGACGAATATTATTAAGAATACTTTGCTGTGGCACTAAAGGGCATTATTAATAGTCTGAGTAGTTTTAGTGTTACTACAAGTAAGATAGTTTACAACGGAAGTCATATCATTACTCCACCTCAAGCAACTTTGAATTTTGAAAGAACACAAATAAGGTCAAAGCCTCATTTGATTTCTTCACATTTTTATTTTACTACGATTCAGAAAAGGGTGGAATGTGACAGATCAATTTCTTCCCTATGAATCACTGAATCATTATTTTACCCTATGAATAGATTACTGAAGGCTTTAAGAACTGATCGTTAACTGTTTTTTGATAGATTTAGTAATATTCTTCGCATGGTATAAGGCTGCAGATAGTCGAAACTTGACCAGTGTTGAAGAAATTGTTCAAATTTAATACGTATGTTGTACAAGTCAGCTTTTCCTTCAGTTTGTGAATAGGAATTGGGGTTTCAGTTTCTTTTATTGGTTTTCGATTGCTATTGTTGATAAATTCTGACTACAGGTGTCTTTTAAACAGGCGGTCACGAAACAGTCTTTGGAAATGATGGTCTTACTTGAAGGGTATCTACTATCGTGACCTTTTGAATATCAGAGAAATGCTATATCTTACCAATGGTTTTAAAACTAACAATATATTCGCAGTGTTCTGGCTCCAGCAAGCTGTTTTTATGTATGCAAGTAAATGCAATGTTCTATACATTTCTATGGGTATATTTTTAAAAAAAGTGATGAATCAGTGTCAGTAATGTATCTTTTTTATATGTTTAACAAACAAACAGAAGTAACTTTTAATTGTAACGAAGTGTTTTTAATCTAAAGTGCTACCATCCGATACATACAAAAAATCTGTGAGGCTAATACGAAGTGTTTTTGATTCAAATTGCTAACATCCGTTACAAATAAGGAATCCTATAAGGCTGATTTCTGATATACATTAACACAAGTCTTTTTATTATTTTTTATATGAAAAATTACTTTCAACCAAAGTTTATTTGTTGTTGAGCACAAAGCTGCACAATGGGGTATTTGTGTTGAGCCCACCATGGGTATCGAAATCAGGTTTTTAGCTTTATAATCCTTCAGACTTACAACTGAATCAGTGGGAGGGAGGAATTCAGCAAATGTAATGTAGCTTTATAAAACGTTGGTTATTGGTAGTTGAGTTGAAAAAATAAATATATTCATTTTAAACTGCAATGAAAGATCTTTTAATCAATCGCAAATAGCTAAACTCAACGCTTCTAAAGCAGCGCATTGACAAACATGCTACGACGGGTGTCCACAACTGGAGGGAGGAGCACGGTAAAAATTCCTCTGGTATGTAAATAAATAAAAGTGAGTAGCTAAACTCAGTTTAATCCTAGAATAAAAGCGAAGAATTTGATTTGATTATTTCAGTAAAATCTTAATTGATTCAGAAGAAAATAACTCAATAACTGTTTGTTTGTAATTAAGCACAAAGTTACACAATGTGCTATCTGTGCTCTGCCTACCACGGGTATCGAAACCCGGATTCTAGCGTTGTAAGTCCGCAGACATACCACTGTGCCACTGGGGGGCGTGTTTGTTTTGTTTGTTTGAAATTATGCACAAAGCTACACATTGGGCTATCTGTGCTCTGCCCACCACGGGTATCGAAATCCGGATTCTAGCGTTGTAAGTCCGCAAACATGCCGCTGTGTCACTGGGGGGGGGGGGGCAACCCAATAACTATATTATTAAAAATCTGATAGCATTTATGAGAATGGTTGTTTTAGTCGTTTGATGGCTTGTTCCGTAACTCAATCTTCTCACGTCAATAGCACGTACTTGGTTGCCGTTCATGCTTCATGCACAGCTGCTTCTCTTTCTTCAACCCACACACGTTCACTCATTCCTCTAAACCCTATAGAACTATAGTTATAATGGCGAAATAGTTTAAGATTCCGAAAAACAAAGAATATTCTTCTTTATTTTATTTAGAAGTTCTTCATGTTGACATTTCTTCGTTATTTCTCTTTCTAACCTACGCGTTAGTGAGTTTACGGGATTACTTTCTTACTCGGATGCCAGGTAATTTACAACTATTCACTCATTTTTATCTCTCTTACATGTATTACTCACCCAATTAGCCTATCACGTATTCACTCCCACTGTCATTTATTCATTTAATATATGCTCTAAGTGTGAAAGTTAAAATGAATATGAATAAAGAGTATACGCATTTAACGTTATTAAGTTATCGGTTAAACGATCTTCACACATATTGCACAATATGTGTATGTGTATCTGTTTAAAGGATCACACATAATTTGCAGAATAGTTCCATACTAAACTAGGTTTAGTTTATTTTTTTATGTAATGAATGGTTTATTTGTTTGTTTTATTGTTAAGCATAAAGCTACCCAAAGAGTCATCTGTGTTGTGCCCACCACGGATATCAAAACCCGGTTTCTAGTGCTATAAATCCGCAGACCTGCCGCTGTGACGGGGGGGGGGTCATTAAAGGATGAAAATATCTTAAATAAAAAATTATATCGACTTGAGAAGCATTGTTTTCTTACACTCTTAATTTCTTCTTTTATCAGAATTATAAAAGCATTAGAAAACATATTGTAAATTATACTTTAGTGTAATTGACAATGTTTATCAAAAATTCTATAAAATATACAAAACCAAAGCAAGGTTAAAACCATAGATACAGAACCACAAAACAAAAATTCAATGTGTGCATAATTCTAAATACTGCACAAGTTTAGAATTTAAATAACATTCACAATATAAAGTTTTATAACTTAGGAATACTTTACGATTGTTAGTGGACAAACCTGTACATAAAAAATGAAACAAAAACGTTGCAGTTGAGATAAACATTGTGTTATTTACTACTAAACGATTCAATCTAATAACAAAATGATAACTTACAAATTACAGCTACATATTACAGTAATATGAGATTTTGCTACTTTCAATCAGAACAGCACCTTATACAACACATGGGCTAAACAGCAGGTCATAGACCCCTAAGGTTCATGCACAACTATCCCTAATTTTGAACTGTTGAAAGAGCAAATTAACAGTGAGTAGCACCCACGTTCTATGCGTCTATTATTAGCAAGATTCACTGTCACAGTTATAGCACACCCTCCCCCCTCCCTGCAACTATAATTACGGAACGTATTCAGCGCCATTACGCGACTCGAGTATTGGACCTTCCCATTCGTAACTCGACAGGTTAACTACTAGTACTCGCCCGTCCATATTCAGTAAATAATAACTACATGTTTTAATCACTATACGCAAGTCGGCTATTCTAGCATAAACAGATAAGCCTTCTTCTGTCTTTATCTGATACTATATTATGCAAACATAAATCCAAAAGGTTGTTTTGGTTCTTGGTTTGATGAGAGTCAGTTTAAGAGTCGCGTTACCTTATATATTTTTTTGATTTGCACAGCCTATAAGCAAAATACGAGATTATAATCAACAATGACGCTGATTTTTTTAGTACAGAACAGAGAGACATAGACTAGTTTCAAAGAAACAAGTCTACAATAGGAATTATGTGTAGATGTTCGTGCATACTAACTAGCAGATACCTGCAGATTATTTACGGTCAAATTAGTATCTTTATTGTAACAGCACTTCTTTAAATACAGGATTTCTAGAATAATACAAAATAATTCTAATCTGAAACATCGAAATCTGTAAGTCTAATTGTTTTAGACCCAACATTAGTTAAGCCTTTATTAAATACGGCGTCTATTCGATAAAGAAAGAAATTAAAACTGGAGTTTATTTACGGTTTTTGCTTTAGTTTGATTAGGGTTAAATTTTACCGTATTTAATACTATCAATAAATAAACTTATAATGTTATTCTACGACCTGACGTTAGACCTTTTTAAAAACTTTGATAAGCTTTTAATATGTTGTTGTAAAAAATGTTTACTAAAGTATCTTTACATCCGCTTTTTGTTTACATTCGTTGAAATGAGCGCGCATGCGCATTTAGATAGTAAGATGTGCGTACATATTTAGGACAGACAAAATCTGGTTATCATTATTATTATTATAACAGATAGTTCGTGAAAACAAACAATTTATTACGACCCAGTCTTTTTGATTTAGAGACTGATTTGCATTTAAATTTTATTACCATATTATATAATAGATAATATAAATTTTTCAAAAAGCAAAAAAGGTTATTCACCAAATAGCGCCCACCATATCAAAACAGTGTTTGATTTACCAAGATAACTTTTGTTTAGAAGTTGGAATGATTTAACAACGTCGTTAATTATATATTATTCATGAAAACCCATTTTGTTAAAAGAATGATTAAGGTTTCTTACCCTTTGATATACAAATGTTACACAAACAAATATATGAATATTATTTAATCTGTAAAGAATTGTGATCCAACGTTTACAACCTGTAAAAAAAAATACAAAGAAACACACTTTGCCTAAGTAGAACACAAATTTGTTCGAGACAAAATTTCTCTAAAACCATCTAAGAGCGAGCTTTCTAAACAGTGTTTGCTTCAGCTTTATGCTTGTTAACCCGTCAGAACAATCACAGTGTGGCCGAAAACTAAGACCTCGATTTGAAAAAAAAAGACAGTAATAACACGTGTGATTGTCTGACAGTTATTAGCTCTGGCCATTTGGTGAGCAAAGTTTTCTTGGTTTAGTAACATAACCGGTTACGTTTTGACACGTCTCGCCAGACAAAGTTCGTACAGAAAATTTCCGTCTCTTATATGTACTCCAGCATGTCTAATTCTGATGTCATACGTCCTTAGCTTGCTGATTGAATTCATCACACATAGTGCTTCTCGAACGCTACAAAAAACTTCAATGTGATTACAAGGATTAGTTGGATCTCGGAGTTAACATGATTTTGATTATCTAGTGGTTCATCGAGGAAGGCTTTTGTATAAAAGCAAAATGATACAGCGTGAAGAAATATCAGAACGATGCATAAATATGAATTTATATTTAACATAATCTTTGGACAACAAAAGACCATTTGGTCCTTCAAGTCTTTATTTGAACATTCACCTCTGAAAAGAAAAATGTAAAATCTTAAACCTAACCTTTATTTTTCAGGAAATTATAAATTTTAATTTTATACTCTTATGAGGTGCTAGTCTCCACTTTTTCTGTCGACAACTCATTCCATAAGCAAATCGTACTATTAGAAAAATGTAAACTGTTTAAGCTGGAACCTATCCTTTGTTTTCCAAGTCATAAACTAATGTCCTCTCTTCTTATTGTCTTCAGAATATATATCCCAAAGAGGGTCTTTATCCTATTTATTGCCAAAATAATATTGTAAGTTTCAATGAAATAATCTCTTACCCTTGTTCTCTCGAGAGAAAATAAACTAAGAGATCTTAAACTATCTCCATATGATAACCTTTCCACACACATACCCCTTAATTAGCCCTTCTCTGAACCCTCTCCGATAATTCAGTATCCATTATTAGATAAGGAGACCAAAAGATTTGGACAATATTGTAAGTGAAACGTAGCTACTAACATCCTCTCATGTAGAACAAGAGAGGAAAAATTTTAAAAGTTTGTCAGGAATCTTTAAAGACTGAATCCTCATTGTAATACTTTGTTTACCTTTAACATACTTAAAAAATCCTTATTGTTAACTTTAAGATTACCAGGTGGCTGTTTCTCAATCTCTTTTGAATTTCCGAACTCCTGTTTCCACCATATCAGAGCTATCTTATAGTTCTAAGTAATCCATTTCATTTATCATTTAAAACTTCTTAAATATATAACACCAACCTCTCAATTTCTGTTTTAGTAAGCTAATTATGCTTGATTTTCCATGTTATCCTTTTTCCCATATTTAAGAACATACCTATTTAGAATTAGAATAAATAAATCAACTTTAAACTCATTATCCCAATTTGCTAATGAGAAATATTTTCTTTTGTCCAGAAAATTTACTTTTTAAAATTAAAGAACTAAAATGTATTTATTTATTTTTTAAATCTCAACATTTAGCAAAACATTGAACCTATTTATGCAATAATCATCTTCCAAGAGAGTTTCCCAACTTCAACTTTTGTAAGAATATCTAAAATCTCCTCTGGTTGTTTTTTAACTAACTGGTATAGAAAAACATTCTAAATCATTTCAAAGGAACCTTCTGCCATCATAACTTGATCAGTTAAAAAGTTCTTTACTTGGGTCCTGAATTTATTCATTTTGTTCCTGATATTCCTAAATTTCTAAATCATTTCAAAGGAACCTTCTGCCATCATAACATGATTTCATACCAACCCAATCAATGGTTTAGAC
The DNA here is from genome assembly GCF_000517525.1 of Limulus polyphemus. Classification (NCBI taxonomy): domain Eukaryota; kingdom Metazoa; phylum Arthropoda; class Merostomata; order Xiphosura; family Limulidae; genus Limulus; species Limulus polyphemus. The sequence continues at coordinate 271,790 of NW_013665727.1, read as the reverse complement.
ATAAAGTCTCCCATAATTATTGAATTATATCCTTATTAGTAATAACCCTGATCTTATTACATAATTTCGCATTGACATAATATGTCTGATTATGTGACTTATAATTCTGCCAAACAAAAACTGCCTTAAAACCTCTGATTGTAACCCATATGATTCAACATTATACGTACCTATTTTTCTATATTAATTCCAAATATGATCCAGTTCATCCCTTTTATATATATATATATATATAT
>NW_013665727.1:256446-271202 GCF_000517525.1 Limulus polyphemus | reverse complement strand
ATATATATATATATATATATATATATAGCTACCCCATCCCCCTCATCAAGTTTATCACTATTAAATATTTTATAATCTGGAGTTTTTTAATAATTCGAATTATCAATGTTCTCCAAATCGTACCAAGTTTCGGTAAATCCTATTATATCATAGCATCCCATTTTTACTTGGGTCCTGAATTTATTCATTTTGTTCCTGATATTCCTAACAATAGAATAATAGCAATTAAGCTTATCTTTAAATCGTTAGAACTGTTTTACTTATTATGCAATACATCCTTCTCTAACGGTCCAACTATACAAATTTAATTCAATCTGTCTTTAGTGAATTTCTTTAGAGTTTCACCCCTTGCCACCTAGCCTATTTAAGTAGAGCCAATATTTAGCATATAATGGATCTATATGTTGAAAACTATTACATAAGTGCAATCAGCCTACTTTTGTTCTAAGCATATCCTTGATAATCTGTCACGAAAACTTTGGATCCTGCTACGAAACTTAAAGCATAATGAAGTATTACCGAAACGGTCAGATGTAAATTTCTATCCCTAAACTTCTGAACAAATTGTTTATACGTTTCAAGTAACTTTTCTGATTTACATCTTCCAACATTATTCGCTCTTATATGCGTTTAACATGCTTCATAACGTCCTCTAATTTATTCCCTGTTTGTTTGTAATTAATCATAAAGCTACACAATTGGCTATCTGTGCTCTTGAAACCCGGATTCTAGCGGGACATTCTGGGGGACAATTAGGGTATATTAAAATTGTGATCATTATCAGATACCAAATCATTATATCGACAAACATTTTCGTTCAAGTATTGTGAGAGTAGAATGTGTATTTTGGTGTATTACAAAACATAAATATAGTACTGAAAATAACTGTGGAAACGATGATGAAAAAGGGTATAATAAGCAAATACTAAGGGAATGCTACTTCGATATCGTATGAAAATTAACTGTTCCTGAGCACATTATGTTTGGTTGTCATTCTACAAAAAATAAAGTACCACATCAGTATAATGTGTACAGAAGTACAGGCAGTCATGTATATGTCAGTGTACAACCAAGATCGCCGCCAGAATAAAGTGTGCAATTATAGGAGAAATTGAACAAATTCGTCAACTCATTTATAATGACATTATCTGCGATTGAAATTTGTTCTGTAAAATATACAGAAAAGACATTTATAATGTAACGAATAAGCAAAAATATAATAAATTCTAGCATGAGAAGACTACTCTCACTCAATATATATATGTGTGTGTGTGTGTGTGTGTGTGTGTGTTCAAAAGTTGTGTTTGAGTTACCTAATTTCTTTCAGAACACACACCGTTTTAAGAAATAAATAAAGCAACATTGAATTTAAGTAACTCAGTGTTGAGATACACTAGGTAACCCAAGTGTGTTTGCACCATTGTTTTCTAAAAGAACTTAGTTATTTTTGTGTTGTTGTTGATTTTTGACATCCTGAAAATATATTTTCACTGGCTTGTACTAAACTGTAATACACTTGTACCCTCTCGTGTGAATAGGCATCTTTTTCATTTTCCACCTGAATAAAGTTACATTTGACAAGTTAGCATAAATGACCATTAAATTACTTAGGGAATAAAATACTAAATCTTTTGCAAGGTTTGTCAAACGAAAACTGTTAAATAAAAACATTTATAGCAAATTTTATATAATTCATTTCAGTAAAAACTTTTTTCATTGCATTTAAGGGAAAACTAAAAAAAAAAGGGATAGATTGAATCTCTTTACGACTAAACATTAAATTCTGTTATAACAAAAACTAGCAGCATTTTGTAAGAGAAAATGAGTTTTCTTTCGGAACTCTTTTGATCTTTGAATGACAGTGATGTTTTTTTACGGGGGGGAATGTCTTTCCAATGCCTTAAATGAACAGAATTAAAAGAAATGCACATATAAGGCAATTTAATAGGAACTTCGCGGCTTCTTTAACTTATACTCAACCCTGCTAGAATGCAGATCATTTGTCTTTCAGCAACAAATAATTAAAAAAAAATGCATTGTAGAAAATGGAAGCGACGAGAAATAGATGAAGTCTATTTCGCGTTGACTATTTTCTATTACTGAAAGTTCAGAGTGCTCTATACCTGATAGATACTGGTTGCTAGTACTTTGGCTAAGAAAAAAGTAAAAGTAGAAAGAACCTGTATACGAAGTTCTCTGTTGAAAGGGCGTGCAGCTGTTTGGACTTGTAAGGCATATACAGCGTGGGCTGACTTAACTGAATACACACTTCGTTGCGCAAGCAGGCTCTTCGTAAATGTCGCCAAAAATAAATTTATTTCTTCCAAGGTGTAACAACCCAGCCTTGTCGAACTTGGTTTACTCACGCTGCGAGAGGTAGGAAAGTTGTAGAAACTGTTTGACTATGAAACTGGTTATTATCTTTATATAAATGATATAAATTATGCCTTCGTTGGCTTTGTAAACTCTATGATGTTCAGGAAGAGAAAACGACAATCAATACCTAAATAACACGTTTTTATCGATACACTTCCTTATTCCAATCAATACCTAAATATCATGTTTTTATCGATACACCCTCTATTCCAATCAATACCTAAATAACACGTTTTTATCGATACACTTCCTTATTCCAATCAATACCTAAATATCATGTTTTTATCGATACACTTCCTTATTCCAATCTATACCTAAATATCATGTTTTTATCGATACACCCTCTATTCCAATCAATACCTAAATATCATGTTTTTATCGATACACCCTCTATTCTAATCAATACCTAAATAACACGTTTTTATCGATACACTTCCTTATTCCAATCAATACCTAAATATCATGTTTTTATCGATACACCCTCTATTCCAATCAATACCTAAATAACACGTTTTTATCGATACACTTTCTTATTCCAATCAATACCTAAATATCATGTTTTTATCGATACACCCTCTATTCCAATCAATACCTAAATAACATCTTTTTATCTATACACCCCCACCCCAATTTCTAATGAGTAAAATTCCAATTTTAAATTATTCTAGGAGATACAATAAAAATATGCGCATATATAATATTGGCCCTAATTTATTATGGTTGTAAACTTTAATTATCTGAACATAAGGGTAGTTCTCACGTCGTGGTTTCTGTGTCATTGAAATATATTAATATAATTTAAATTATTACTTTAAGTTTTAGATTATAGAACAATAATCAAACGTTTAAAATCTAAAGTTAAAGCAGGTGAATAGTTCTTCGGAATATAATTAATCTTTATAAAAAATGTAAGTAACGTATTTTGTAACTCTATCTGCAGCTGGAAAAGAATTTTACATTATTGCACCAACGTTCAGACATTCTGTACTTATATGTGTGCGCGCGTATAAATATGAAAGGAATGTTTTTTTTTTATATAATCGATTTTTGAAGGTATTATTTAAGTATAGTTAGCAACTATAACGATAACATTAAGTTAAAAATATATACAAAATGAGATGATAAAAACACATTGCTTTTTAATCAATTAAACAATGTATTTGTGTATTCTTTATTAACGAAAGTAACAAGAATGGCACAGAAAACACGCTGTTCACTTTTGAATGTTTATTACAACAAACATCCATCCCATCAAAGAGCCCCCAGTGGCACAGCGGTATGTCAGCTGACTTAGACCGCTAGAATCCGGGTTTCGATACCCGTGGTGGGCAGATCACCCATTGTGCTTAATTACAAACCAATCAAAGATGTTTTAGACGTTTCGCATTATAACTCTGGAAATTTGTATAATTCTCCAGATGTGTTACTTACAGATTATAAAAATTGTATGAATGTTTCTATTTTTTATTTTACTCACACATATATATATATATAATGTCAACTGAATTATAAGTAATATTGACAATCGTCCGCTTTCATTCAATAAAAAATCAGTTCTGAACTTTTCAAAACTGATCTTAAACCGCATTAATATTGCTGCTAATATTATTCGTAGTAGAAATGATAGGATTTAGTTAGTTTTTTATTGCATTGAAATAATTGTGTCATGCTGTGTAAGAAAAAAATGAACAACATATACAGTACAAAGGTAAAAATATTTTGAAGTAAATGCTTATAAAAGATACGAATTATCTCGTGAATCGATCTGCACACTTCTCCTTATCAAACGCCTCGTAGTACTGTTTTTAACTTTTAGGTTTTTGAGCTTGGACTTTGTCCACTTAAATATATAACTTTATCACTGATTAGTTAATACAATTACTGAGATGCATTATGATTAGTGTTGCGATTCTGCTGTGGAAGAAACAATAACATAAAAAGATGTTAAGATAAGCTTTAAATTGCAGATATTTTCAACACCTATGAGCTGTTCAGACTAAGAAAACAACAAAAATTTTTTATTAACTACAGCTAATTCTCTTCCCTTTATTACTTGTGTTTAAGCACGTTCGGTTAAAGTTAACGTACCTCTGACTCTTAAACCAGTATTCTTTATACAGTAAGATCAGTACAGTAGGCATAGCTAGAAGTTGTACAATAACTGTTCCATATCAAAGACTACAGTGGATTCTGTCCTTCTGCAGATTTCCGTCAAGTTTATGATATATCTAAGTATTCCATCTGTGTATCTCCAACTCTATTCTAATGCATTTCAAATCGTTCATAAATAACATGGGGCAATGACCCGAGAAGGATTTCAGGTAGGTTCGGAGGATCAGAAATACTTCAGTAAATAAAGAATTTGTGTGTGATGTGTACCGGTTTAAACCTTATTTATACTTGAAAACTAAGAAAAAGTCCTCAAAAACTATATCACTTGAAGAGTAAACTTGCTCATGTCGAGTATACAAGATCCTTTCTACCAAGCAAGGCGAGTTACTAATTTAAAATAATGACAAAGGATATGTACCATTAAAATTCAAGAAAGCAAAAAAAGTCGATCCAACTGGTGTTTTTGGTGTTATTTTTACAATGCACGTCCTGATACGGAAAGGTTTTATGTAATTGAAAATAACCTTCATACAGCGACAAACTAATAAATTTTGTGTAACATTATTTAAAATCGTACGTAGACTGCAGATAATGTTAACTAACTGGATATAGTACTTTTCTAAAGGTAGATAAATATACCAGATTGCACAGGTTCAAATGAAAAAGCATCGTGTGTATAATGTTAGTTTTTCATATTACAATTCATATTGTAGCATAAATTGTTTAGATTAGTTTTTCATATTACAATTTATATTGAAGCATAAATTGTTTAAGGCTAGTTTTTTATATTACAATTCATATTGTAGCATAAATTGTTTAAGGTTAGTTTTTCATATTACAATTTATATTGAAACATAAATTGTTTAAGGTTAGTTTTTCATATTACAATTTATATTGAAGCATAAATTGTTTAAGGTTAGTTTTTCATATTACAATTTATATTGAAGCATAAATTGTTTAAGGTTAGTTTTTCATATTACAATTTATATTGAAGCATGAATTGTTTAAGGTTAGTTTTTCATATTACAATTTATATTGAAGCATAAATTGTTTAAGGTTAGTTTTTCATATTACAATTTATATTGAAGCATAAATTGTTTAAGGTTAGTTTTTCATATTACAATTTATATTAAAGCATAAATTGTTTAAGGTTAGTTTTTCATATTACAATTTATATTAAGGCATAAATTGCTTAAGGCTAGTTTTTCATATTACAATTTATATTGAAGCATAAATTGTTTAAGGTTAGTTTTTCATATTACAATTTATATTGAAGCATAAATTGTTTAAGGCTAGTTTTTCATATTACAATTTATATTGAAGCATAAATTGTTTAAGGCTAGTTTTTCATATTACAATTTATATTGAAGCATAAATTGTTTTGCCTCGCAATATTAACGCTGTCTAATGTGGGCCAAGGAGAAAGATTTTCATATTAAAACATAAAGAAAGTATTTACTTTTTGCCCAATAGAAATTCTTCCAATGTCTGACTTAACAATCATTTGACTTTTCAAGTGGTTAGCTCCTTGAAGATTTTTATTAAAAAATTAGAATGTTTTATTTTGAAACGTCTGTGTTTACATATCTACACAGTTACGAAAAAGCTAAATTCGACCAGAGCTAAATAAAGACGTAATAATGGCAACAAAAATGTAATTTTGAAACGTATCAAGTCAAAGCTTCATTGATCAGCAATGTTTAAAATGCATAACCGGGTCGAAACATGCTTTACCAGTTACAAGTAAAATTGCAGATTCGGAAAAGTAGAGTAAGAAAATTGAATTCTATATCTATTTTTCCGATTAATAATCAATTGTATTTGACACCTTTCAAGATCACCATTTTCCTTTTATTGTAAAAACTTTATGTAATTTTGTGTGCAGTATTTTGTTAACAAGATTGCTAAAAGTCTTTATTAATTCATTGTACATAATTCTACGTAACTATATATATATAAAGAAAGAGAGAGAGAAAAACAAGAAATTACGTAATCTCAGACATAGTATTGGCCAAAAGGCCTCGTCAACACTGGATATAACGATATTGTTGTGGGTTGACATATTATCACGTATTCTTCTTTACTTGCATTCATAAGTTCTTGGAAACTCATAAATTGCCAGATGAGGGCGCTATACTCGCAATCTGCGGATCGCAAGTTCGAATCTCATAACTGAACATTCTTGCCCTTTCAGCGATGGGAAATTATAACAGTTATTTCCATTACTCGATTAGAGTAGCTTAAGAGTTGGCGGTGGGTAGTGTTTACTAACTATCTTCCTTCTAGTCTCTATCATTTCTAAATTAGGATCGGCTAGCGCAGATGGCAAAATCTAACAAACATAGCTTTCATAAATCTTTTTTTTTTTCCCCTTCTCGAATTGGTTCCATGGTGTTTTCAAAATATCCTTTGATTTTATTTAAATACGATAAAATTAGTAAAATATTTGCATAATATTTATAAAAAAGTAAAGTAAAGAACTAACAACACTCATCGTCCAAAATGACGTTTTGTAAAAATAACCTTATTTATATAAAACATAGAGTACTTATTACACACACACACATGTATATATATATATATATATATTGGCATGAAAGAAATTTTTAAGCAATTACTAAAACGATTTCCTTAAAACTGTCTTTTCGTTTTCTCCCCTAATACGTCAGAAAATACATTCATAACGTTGAATATAATCTTTTTTTTTTTAGAAATTCAAAAAGGTGATTTATTGTACAAATAAATATCTTCTCCGATATTTACATATGTTTTTCCAGATTGAAAATTTTATAAAGGTTTTCATCGTTTTCTTGAGAGGATAGCTAAGTAAGTTATATAAAATATCTTATGTGCTGTCTGAAGTTTTCGTGATCTTTCTCGATATCATTTGAATTAATTTTAACCGCAAGACAATGAATAATAACTAAACAAATATTTGTTTTCCACTCTCATTATAAGTCTACTTACCATTCCTACATTTGTCTACGTTAAACCATCTGTCTTTTAAATTTTCTGGATATAGTGATTACCTTAAAGAAATATTTTGGTTTTGGTCTTTCTCCTCAAACTTCTGATTTGAACGAAAATTGAAAGCAACAGATGAATGTTTATTTCAGTTTGTATAAGACGACTAATGAGAAACTCAATATTGTTTAGATTTAGTAGGCTTAAGAAACAAGTCAGTTTCAAGTTCATCTCCGTATTTCGTAATAACTAATACACGTTAAAAAAAGAACACACTTCTCAGTTCTTCAGAATTTGGGTTATATATTAGAATTAAATCAGTTCAAGACTTTAACAAAAACATTAAATTAGAAAAATATGTAATCTTAGAAAAACAAAAACATTTACGCAATCATCTTTCCAGGAAAAAATATTTTATATATTTGAAAATAAATCTAGAATATTTTCCAAAACAAATAATCAATACTAAAAACTGTGACAAAGAAGTGCTTACAAAGAAAGATACCATATTAAAAAACGGCCAGCAAAGAACATATTACAAAAAGGTATCTCATATTAAAAAACGGCCAGCAAAGAACATATTACAAAAAAAGTATCTCATATTAAAAAACAATCATACAAGAATCTTTCCAGAAAACGTATTTCGTATTAAAACAAGAAGGAATCCTCAATAGCCGCGGCACTTGAAATTATTTTAGGCAGGGTTAGAGTAAATTAATCTACGAGACCTTTATTTCTTTTTTATTAGCTACATTATTGTGCGCTAGCAATACCAAGCGTGGGGTACGCGTATTCCCGATTCAATTTTATTACTCATCAGGATCTCTATCAGCTTCCCCCCAAATTGAAATTCTTTTACTCAGGATTAGAGTAAGTTAATCTACGAGACTTTGGGCGTGGTCGAATATATCAATTGAAAGAGTTTGACCTTCTGAGTCCAAAACTATAATTAAATCTCAAATCGGTCAAGAGATGACACAGCGACGAGCTAAAAGTTTGTACTTAAAAGAAAAAAAAAAAAATTCAGAGCCGTTCTATGAGCCGCTATGCCGCGACTAAATACTGTCATCGGAAATATTATCTGAAAGAAGTACCCCATATGCAAAACAGTCATCCAAGGCTCTTTTAACCTGGTATCTCATCAAAAACAGTTAACCAAAATAGAGTATCCCGAGTTAAAAATATTCATCCAGAAATTGTATCTGAAATAAATATTCCACATTAAAAACTTTCACCCAGGGATCGTTTCTAAAAGATGCATTGCTTATAAAATAACCCTTTCAGTAATTTGTTTACAGTAGAAGGTATCCCCTTATTAAAAACAACCATCAAGAATGTTTTTCCAATCTTATTCAAAATGTCTCGATAGAATATTACAGACTTGTTTTTTAAAGATTATAAACTCATAAACACTAAAGCAGGATATCATAAGAATTGTCTGAGAAGCTGAGAAACCGCTTTAAAAAATAATAATGTGAATGAAAGATAATACATGTAGTATTACTAACATACATAACTTTTTCTCTAATTAATTAGGTCGTTAGCTGCCTAATTGTTAATATCAACAACATACTGGTCACTAGTAATATCTGAAAGTGGTAACACAAACAAATGTTCAAGTTTTAAAAACATACGTCTGAAGAAGTAGATATCGAGGCTTCATATCTTAGAAGTTGGGGAGGGTGAAAGTAAATAACGTGGAGAAGTAAGATGAACTTGATAATTCTTACCTATAGTTTTCTTTATTTCAAAGTCTTCCAGTCTATAATCTCTATCTCCATTAGTAGTAATCACAGGGAGTTCCTTCATTGTTGACGGTGTAGTTACGTTACTCTGTTTATCGTTCTCAGATACTTCCAAGCAATGTGACGCGGCTGCCATACATTAAAATCAAGTCAGTTAAAAAGAAGTTCTGTGTTCTCCCTTGAAGAAACTAGAAAAACACACAATATCTGTCATACAAGTTAGCACTTTAAAAGAAATACATGTGCTAATGGCCAACGCCCTGCACGAAGTTGATAAAATAAACAGCTCGTGGAGGATGCACTTGTGTAATGGAGATGATTTGCCAAAAAAGTATGGTTTGAAATAACACCAGTCTTCTCTGTGATCAGTTGTACTAGTCAGGGAATGCACAACACATGCTTGACACACAAAGTTTTATGAATTGTATCTGATAAAAGAACAGAGCCGTCTCTTATAAACAGGTAACGGGTTTATTACCGAGGTGATAGTACCTCTGTTCTCCTCAGACTGGCCTCTTTAGAAACTACTGCTGCTCTCGTGTTAAACCTGACGATTGGCTGATGTTTGGACGCTAGTTCCCTCTAGTGTCGCTTTCGGTACCTTATAAATCTGTCGTTTTTTTCGAAAGAAACCAGCTGTGAAAGTAGAATTGTACTGTACATGAGAAACCCGTAAAAAGAATTTTTCACAAACGAACAGGTTTTTACTGATTTTCATCAACCATTTACTTTAAAATACATTATTAATTTTACATTTATCATACAACATGGTCGGTCGTTTGCTTTCGTGCATAAGATGGCAAAAGTACATCTAATTTTGAACAAAGAACCAAATACAATGGATTAACCTACATGTTATCATTTAATTCGTTTATTTTTTATATAAGAAATAAATAAATTCTGAGTACATCTCAAAAAACACCATTATCATCACTTTTTAAATATATATATATATATAGCTAATATAACAGACTTCATAAGTACAACACGTACTAAGCAGGTTTATAAACATTAATTTAGTCAAACTATATAGAATGTTGAACGTTAAAGAAAATAAACTCTTATGGAAACGTTTCTTCTGTCATACATCATAACATATTTGCCCATAAAGAAAAAATTATTGGAACACTTTCCCAAAGTGATATCACTTGTTCTACACGTAGTGTTCGGATCTGTATATATCAAGATAAGCACTAATTACATTCTTCTCTACTAACTGCTAGATAACTTGATCTTCTCAAATAAATCTCTGTTTGGAAAAATAAGGTAAAAATATAAATACATCACTCATACACAGCTTTAAAAAGAATGGTTAAGAACTTCTGATCAAAAGTGTGACTGTTAATAATGTATATACAATAACTAAAATATTTTAAGATAACATATCCATTCATGAATGCAATCGGGTTTACCAATTTGTCTAAAAATACTTGATGTTATAAATCAGTACAGCAGAAAAGTAGAATCTATAATGACTAGATTGCATTTATTCACCAGATGAACACTGTAGCTTTAATGATATTAACGGCCATAATGGAATTCAAATTTTAGACCAAGTCACAAGTTCATAAGTGTAAAAAAAAGAACAAAACACATACAAGTAAATATGTGATAATTAACAACTAGTCTGAAAACAAAGTTCATCGCCCAGACTTTCAAACGAAATTACAAGATTAACTAACGAGATGAATTATTTACATAATGTCAGTCCCCTCTTCGTGTGTATATAAAGGCTGCTTTACTTTAAGTACTGCATGAAATAAACATCGTATTACACCTTAACTAGTTAATTTACATACGTGTAAGTTTGTTTGTTTGTTTTTAGAACAAAGCCACATTAGGCTATCTACTGAGCCTACCGCGGGGAATCGAACACCGGATTTAGCGTTGTAAGTCCGTATAATTACCGCTGTTCCACCGGGGGTCACACGTGTAAGAAAGTAAAAATCAAACACCAAAAACGAATATGTTTAAATATAAGTCGGCTCTCATTGTTCTTTCTGGCTTGTGTGGTGTTAAATTGATTGGTCAATCACTAAGGAATCACGAACGTTTTATTTATAGAGAGAGGGGTGGACAAAAGTAAAAGACGGGAGAGTTTGGGACTACTCCTAATTGTGGATGATAGTATTTGAAAAGCGTTTTAAATTTAATGTTCTGTTATTTGTTAATGAAATGAGACCATTACAAAGTTATAAACTATGCCTACTGTTCTCTTATGAAAACAATAGTGTCATAGTATTAATAATTACGGCTTATTTGTACCGAATATATTTCTGTATTGGAAGAAAATTATTAAATGCATGCAAGTTCGTCCTTGTTATTGTTAGTTGTTGGCTGACATTAATACAATATATTCTTAAGCTTGATATTTCATTCTCAGTGTTGTCACCAACACAGTGTAAATATTCTTATTATTTTAACGCTGTATAGTTACCTTACTTACGACCGTTGAGATAATGTAGATGCTAATGCGTCATCGGTGATTCTCGGAAGATTTATCTGCTGGCACGTATCTCCTCTCCAATTCGTGACCTACCTAATGTCTCATGACAAATAAAATTGTAAGCCTTCTTCGTCTATATGAAAAGCCCCCCCCCCCAGTGGCACAGCGGTATGTCTGCGGACTTACAACGCTAGAAACCAGGTTTCGATACCTGTGGAGGGCAGAGCGCAGATAGCCCTTATGTAGCTTTGTGCATAATTAAAAACAAACTATTTGTAAAAGGTGTACAATCAAAATAATTATTAAACGCGTATTGTATTTCTTGTGTCACAATAAATAATTATCCCTCGCCTTTTTTTGAATATTTGGTGCCCTCTCACCACAATTTGTTGAACTACACATACACGTGTGTGTAGTTTATTCAGACGTTTACAAAAACATTTTTTTTTCGTTATTATAAACCCCGGAAAAGAAAACTGAAAGGGCACGTGTTTTTTGTTTTTTTATTATTATTATAGGAAGTTGGATAATATTTAAGAGCGGGTTATGTTCAGGTTGGGAGGGTTTCCTTGCTGAATGACATTAATGGACCAAATGACATATTGTCACCTACAGAGGGTTGAGTAAAGCGATCTGGCATATTGTCACCGACAGAGGGTTGAGTAAAGCGATCAGGCATATTGTCACCTACAGAGGGTTGAGTAAAGCGATCAGGCATATTGTCATCTACAGAGGGTTGAGTAAAGCGATCAGTCATATTGTCACCTACAGAGGGTTGAGTAAAGCGATCAGTCATATTGTCACCTACAGAGGGTTGAGTAAAGCGATCAGGCATATTGTCACCGACAGAGGGTTGAGTAAAGCGATCTGGTCATGCTCTATCTGAATGATTCTCAAACGTTTCAAGCTCACGTATCACTTTTTATTTATTTTTTTTAAAATTACAAATCCAGGCCTAATTTTTAAAAAAAACTTAAAAAACTAGTAACAAAAATTCATATTTTTAACACTTACCAATTAATGCGTAAGTGTTAAAAATTGTTTTTTCTGGCATGATTGAAGAATATGTGGTACCATTACCATTTTTGTTAATTTTAAGGAAGAAAATACTGACGAGTCTATGCAAGTAGAGTCCATAAGTGAGGGGAGTACTATGTATATATATATATATATATGTGGAAAACTCAAATATGGCTTACTACAAATTTTATGATTTGTTATATTAAGTGTGTCGTGTACCACTGACATTAGCTTCACGTACCACAGTTTGAGAATTCCTGCTCTACCTGACGATCATATCTTGAAAGTGGTCCTGCAGCGTAATTACCATGGCAAATGCTTCGTCGTAAGGCTGTCCTGTTCATGGCACATCACTCCATACGTGTAGACTTTCTATAATTCTTCTAGTGTATGATAACGGCGGTATCTAAGTGCTCGTTTCAACAGTCTGATTGCACATATATTAGTTATGTCTTCTTATGGAACAGAATGTATACTCGTTTCATTCCCCAACTGCTCGAGCTATGCTTTGTGCAATAAGAAATACGTATACTGAGCGTAGCGCTATGCAAGAACCTATACCACTACACTCCTTTGATATTGTTTTATATACTATGAAATGTCCTTATGCCAGACCCAGAAACTTTATTTATTATTATTATTGTATGACTAACTGACGTTTATCAGTTTAATTCTATCAGTTAAATTAATAAAAGCTGTTAATACTAAAAGCATAGTTGTTAACCTGTAATATAATCAATTGTTTTTATACAGTTCACTATCTATGGGGTGTATATATTGTATCATAACGACTAACCTCATGTCTTTGTTTGTTACAGCACTCTGTGGGAAGAAATTGCTGAAGAAGTTAGATGAAATGTTAAATAACCAATTTTCTATGTGGTATATATAGAGAGAACCCCAACAGGATTTAATAGGATTAATCGCAATGTTTATAATTTTTTGTGTAGTTCATATGTGATAGGCATCCTGTATCCAACAAAGTAATGGACACAAGGAAAAATTGATGCATGAATAGTTCAGAAAAAGATATTTCAAAGCAGGTAGTTTCTATGCGGACCACATCGATAATACAAAGATTGATTTATTTTAGTAGTAAATAAATGTTTATACATTTGAATTAAAGTCATATTGCTGTGTTAAAGTGACACTGTTTTAATTTAACTCCTAAACTCGAATGTTCAGTTTTTATTAAAAATCGGTCATGCAACTGTGAAGTTCGTAAGTTAACGCTAAATACAAAAGCCTTGAACCATGACACGATTTCGTCATTTACCTACTTCACGATGAGATAGGGCGTGACCATATAATTAGAGCTCTAAGTCGGGGAATCCGAGGGTTAACAAACGCTCCCAACAGTTTCGGACGTGGCTGCTCTATAAGAACGACAATCAAATCCCATGCACTATTCAATCAGGAAAGATTAGTCAACAGATACTATTAACTAGATGCCTTCTCTCTACTCTATCAGATCAAAATTAGGGACGGCATCAACAAATGGTCTTTTGTGTAGCTTTATACAATATTTGTATAATACAGTATAATATTTGTGACGTCAGAATCTTTAAATGTGAGCTAATTTTCTGGTTATTCTATTTTTTATTCAAATATTTTTAATGCTGTAGCATAGAACAGTTTTCTGAAAGTAAGCAAATGTTGAAAAACTGTTTAAGAATTGACCAAAATAATTTTACACACTATTTTGTTATAAATCATATCCGACAATTTAACTATTAAGTAGAGGCCTAATATGTTTGATACTTGCATGAACTATAATCTGAAAATGTCAGCTGCGCATTATGTTCGTTTCTGACAATGTAAAACACCATAAACCAAAATTACTCTCAATATACCTGAGCGGACGTTATGTAATAGTCGTATTCAACAGTGAGATGCTTTTGTTCTAGCAGTTACAAAGTTTCCATAGAAACGTATAAATTACTTGATACTAAATTATTGTTATTGGTCGTGGTCAGTCAGATAGCCATGATCAACCACTGTTGTCCAACGCCTCAATTTCTTTTTTTTTTTGCGAAGGATATGAGGCTTGTGACGGATTTAGTATTATATATTTATTTTAATATCGATGTTTG
>NW_013665727.1:254517-256171 GCF_000517525.1 Limulus polyphemus | reverse complement strand
CGAAATCATTATATAACTTCACGGTGGAAAACTCGGCGTGTGTGGCTGGTGAATAAAGAATGACAAAGCTAAATAGCTTCCCATTAAGCGAATTGTACCTACATCAACTCGTAATTAACTTGCTTATCGTGAACCCTCGATAAAATAGCAAGGAAGTGCTAGACTAGAAAGAATACTTTATATTGCTTGTACGTTTGTAAAACTTTTGAAAAAAATCATTGTGTGTAATAACTATTTGTAATAACTGTTATTGTAAATTGTATTGTTGTTTGTATATTAAAACACATTTGTGTTAAGAAAGAAAACAGCGTGTATCAATGTTGTTGGCAAATATCACAAACTGACTGTATATCGGCTTTTACTTAACTGCTAAATCCAAAGTACAGTTTGTCTACTAAATTTAAATTAACAGTTAACTCAATTTCAGGCTATTTAAAATTCTAATACGTAATAGGCTCAATCTTAGACCAAACTAAATTCTCCACTACCTGTGGACTTTGGTTCCCAATTTCTTAAGAAAACTTTCTAATGATACAGTTGTGAATTGCGGGCTTCAAACCATAAAATGTGCCGTTCATTAGAATCCGTTGATCCGTAAGGCCTTGCTTTCCTCTGCCTTCTTTACTTCTATCAAGATGAACAATTAGTATACTTGGTCAAGATAAATAATTAGGTTTTTTCTCTCCTTCACGGATTATCTATAAACATCCTCTTGTGGGGAGAAGGAGAATTGCTCGGATAATTAAATTATAAATAACTATTTTTATTATTTGACAAATTATCTCTATAACTGTCAAGTTCAACCCGTTGTTTATTATATTGTTAACGGTATCTAAAGATATGCCCAGATTCATTGCAATGACTTATTTGGTTCAGAGTATTCTCTTTCGTAGCCGTGGCTAGGGTGTTCGCGACTCACAAACCGGGTCGTGGGATCGAATCACGTCGCCGAATGTTATCAGAGATTGATCTGGAAGGGCGTTATAATGTCACGGTCAGTCATACTATTTGATTAGAGTAGCCCGACAGTTTGCGGTGGGTGGTATTGTCCAACTCTCTTCTCCCAAGCCTATCACTTCAAAATTAGGAATGGCTATCCCAAATAACCCTCGAGTAGCTTTGCACGACAAACAAAATGTTTTGTAACCATTACCTTTACTTTGCATATAAAAGCGTTGATCCTGATGAGCTTCGAATATATTTTTTTGCAGTCTATTGCTGTATTAAATGCACTGCTGTGTAAATTTTCAGCTTTTTATAGAACTTTGAAGTCTCCTTTCTTCGAAATGTTGTATACTTAGGTTCTTCATTGGGTAAAATCTTGCTATATAAAGAATTCTTTTCAGAAAGGCTTTTTATATGCGTCTCCAATCATAGTGCTATCCATAAAGACACTACAGTATCGAATGATCGATAATTCACCGTGAACCAAATAATGTTTGTTTGTTTGTTGTTGTTTGTGTGTGTGTGTGCTAAAGATATATCGTCCGTGATATTACAGTTCGCATCTGCGTCAGCACGCTATTGTATTAGCATATACACAGCCTGGTTACAAGTAAATAGACACCACCTTTTCAAAAAAAATGAAATTTTTCAGTCATACTCACATGAATTGATATATTTATAATTTAGTTAATATCTAGTATATCTTCCT
>NW_013665727.1:207436-253653 GCF_000517525.1 Limulus polyphemus | reverse complement strand
AGGAAGATATACTAGATATTAACTAAATTATAAATATATCAATTCATGTGAGTATGACTGAAAAATTTCATTTTTTTTGAAAAGGTGGTGTCTATTTACTTGTGACCACTCAGTGTACACTGATTGGAGATTCTCTTTTTATCAAAGCATTACAAATTCGCAATTTTAAACGCAATCAGGTTAGATGAACACTAAAAAAGAAACAACTGTAAAAAGGGCTATTAATAATAATTAATATTTGCCTAATATTAGTTAAAACCCTAGAAACAGCAAAGTTAACTCAAAGATTCTCAAGGACAAAAGTTTATGCATTTGTTGGTTTATAAATCAGTTGGTTTATAAAATTATAGTTAGTGAAATATGCATTACATATGTATATTAGTTCTGTGTGTTTAAAAATGTCCTTTTCAGGACATAAAGAGTTATAGAAACTAAAACTATAATCAATATGTTAAGTCAAAATCGGTTGTGTATTTTCTTGTCCTTTATCGTAAGAAACAACAAATTGTAATATATTGTCAAGAACATAGCTAATGGCCAAAGACAAGCTAGTGAAACAGTAAGATTGTCGTACGTTTGCATGTTAAATAACTGTTCTTTTTAGTACAATAAGTGAATTACACTGCCTCATTCAAATAATGGATAATATGTATGTATTATTAAGTCTCACATTGAATTGTAAAAGTGAAACAGGAGATTTGTTAAAATCCTATGGACAGTAAGATTGTTATTAAAATAGTGGCTTTACTCGTAACATAATCAAATTTAGACATTGATGACATGACCACATGTGGAAGTATAGTAACACCATTCACCCTTGTAAAACTCGTGTAAGATAAAGCTATAAAGTATCATGTGTAAAATTAAATATTTTGTCAAGTTATATTGATATCATAAAGTCAAACTTGTGAAACAGTAAGTTTTAAATTATTTAGAGATTTAAATAAGTGTCCTTTTCAAGATGATAAGTGATTTACATATAAAAGGTCGGGAATTATGATTAAATATAGAACTAATGAATTAGTGTTTTATACCAACTGCATTGAATCTAGCCATTGATTACTTGTTGAGACACGCTGATCCGCTTCGTGGATGTCATTGTCTTTGATGTCATTTCCGCCTGTCAAGGCGGCTTAACAATGCACCCTCTGATTCCACTTCGTGAAACTATGACGTCATGTCTGCCTGTCATGGCGGCCTAACAATGTACTCTCTCTCTGGTAACGTCACTGCATGGCACCAACACCCTCTGGTGACAATTCGTCGTAGACGTCATCGTCTCTGTTGACATCATTGTTTCTACCTATTTTCGTCCCCTATTGCCTGAGCTCGACACACGTGTAGTGCCCCCTAGCTGCGTGCCATTCAGGTACTGCCCTAACCACTATTCAGTTTGCTAGTGATTTTGCAGCTTTGTTTTTGTTACTGAATAAAAACCGTAATAACGTGTATTTCGTTTGTTCTTCCCTATAACGTATAATGATACTGAAGTGTTCAAGGTGTGCCACTTCTAAATATGCACGAATCGATCCGGTTTTTTGTTTCCAACATCATTAGTGAATACAGGCAAATATCATGAGAAATAATTCTTCATTTTTATATTTTTCTACCACCTTAATATGATATTTAATTAAATTAGTTGTTAAGCTATAAAATCAAAATTCTCACATTAAAAACAAAAAATAATAGTACACAAAGTTTTTAATTGCCCTATTAACCAGAATATGTGAATCTGCAGTGATTAGGTTTGTGTAATCTTTACGTCCTGGGAGTATTTTGGCAGCACTCCTAAATGTTTTGCCATCTCTAGAAAAACTTCTCGATATGTATTTTAACATTACCAAATGCTATAGATACATCATAATAACTTACCTGTCTGTCATCTTGATCTCAATCACCATTTAAGTACAACGTCAAGTATTAACCAAGCACAGGTTTCATTCACTTAGCAATAATTCTTCTTTCAACCAAGAAAATAAAAGTGCAAGAAAAAGTGTTTTTGAGTCTATAAAAGTGATGCACCAAAATTATATTATTATTTTGATATCCAATACCTTTATTTTCTTTAACCATAGGTAAATGATGAGAAGCAGTTTGTTAGTTTGCAATATATATAAATAAAATTTTAGGTAGGCAGAGACATAGATAAAAATGTATATTAAACGAGATAAAGACAATGACATATTTACTAATAGAAAATAACGGCGATCATTTTCAGCACATTCGATGTATAATGGATGAGACCATTTGAACACATAAACATCTAAGCCAAGACTTAGATAGAAATTGTGGAGTTGAATACAAACTCCAAAACACTCTGTAAATTGAAACTTCGTTGTTGATAAAAATAACATTCTAAGCAAAATACTTAACATAAACAAACACTCAATAAACTTCAATACAACGATTCAAGTATATCTTGTATATTTTTTAGCTTACAAATTTACCTGAATATGAATTTGCTACAGAAACCAACAGATCTTATTACTGGAATTACATTATTTTCGGAAAACGATAAACAATTTTTGTCTTGTGCTAATTGGTATGATTGGAAAGTAACAAATATTCATGTTCAAACTTAAATTTCTAAAGTTTTAAGTTGTTACATTCGGAGTAAAAATAATTCACCTTAATTTTATCATTGCGTTTACCATTTTGCAGGTATAACATAAAATATCGTGGCTATTTGTTTTGTTGTTCAAATTACGGGTGTATTTCGTGACTTTCTCGTTTTGTTACTTAAGTTAATATGTTTTCATTTCTTTGTATTGTTTACATTATTAATACTACATGTTTTCGTTTCTCGTTAAAGTTAATTGTGAAAATTTTCATTGTATGTCTAGAAAAATTAATACCCTATTTCGTATCTTCTTGTTTAGTTAGTAAGATTGCTTTTGGCTTGGCATGGCAGATGGTTAGGGCTCTTGACTACCAATCTGAGAATCGCGGGTTCGAATCCCCATCACATCGAACATGCTTGCCTTTTCAGCCGTGGGTGCGTTATAATGTGACAGTCAGTCCCACTATTTGTTGGTAAAAGAATAGCCTAATAGTTGGCTGTGGGTGGTGATGACTAGCTGTCTTCCTTCTAGTCTTTCACTGCTAAATTAGGGACGACTAGTGCGGATAGTCCTTGTGTAGCTTTGCGCGAAATTCCAAACAAACCAAGATTGCTTTTTCTCATCTTGCTAACAAAATCAGTCCTTTGTTTTATGCTTTACACGTGTAAGTATTGTTGTTAAAATAATTACTATCAGTACTGGTTCTTCGTTTTGTTTTCGAACTTAATATCATATTTTTACTTGTTATAATATTGATAACACATCTACTGTACTTCTTAGTTGTTTTTTTTTCTTCGTTTGCAAACTCAATAATAAATACTTTATATTTTGTGATGTTGATAAAATAATTATATTCTATCTCGACTCCTCGATTTATTATTAAAATTAACATAGTTTTTATTATTTCTTGTTTTGTTAACAAAATAATCGTTTTATCTTTTAGTTTATTTTTTCTGGATCTCGTTTTGTAATATCAATGGTTGGCATATCTTGAAAAATTTAGTTCTATAATGATCATCAGAACAAAGAACATAAGGGTCATTTGATTTAACATTTTTTTCATTTTTCTTCACAATATCCTAAGTTCTATCATATTATTCGTTTCTAAAAACATTTTGTTAATGTTTAAAGCCTTTTCGGCCTATAGATCGGAACGTTTAGGTCAAATTTAAACATTTTGCAACACTAAAAATGAAGTCTCCAGTGGCACAGCGAATATCTGTGCAGACTTACACTGCTAGGAACCGGGTTTCGATACTCGTGTTGGACAGAGCACAGATAGCTCATTGTGTAGCTTCGTGCTTAACTTTAAAACAAACAAACAAACAATGTACCGATCAAGCTTCCCTATTATCCCCAATTGCTTCTATAGTTGCCCCAAAAGGGTCTATAGTCGAACAGTTAGAACATCCATCCACGTTACCCAAGCATGTGCGCCAAGTGTGGCCCGACGAGCTTGTAAGAGGTGATATTAATACATTTTCAAACATGACACCTCCTGATCCCAAGCGATCACTGATCTTGCAAACACACTCTTAGGTTCCCATAATCCCTGGGTGGCCTAACGAGAGTGTTTTAGCTCCCCATAGTACCCCTATGATAGGGGACAACATATAAATAAGGACACCCCCTCGGGCCTCCCCAAGACCGCTGTCAAGTTTGTTTCTACTGGCTGTATAACTGCACGAGGAGTTCTTGAACAAACAAACACATAACGTGAATTATTACTGGATAATAGCTGTATTATCTAACGTGCAAAATACCGTAATTCATTTTCAACAGTATTAAAATATCAGTTTTCTGCAACATGTGTAAAATTATTTTAACAATGTTTATCATAAGAATAAGATCATAGAAGATTATGACGTGATTTATATCAAATATTACTCGACGTCACATCAGTTCACTGTTGTGGAACTATGTCTGTTTGAATCAATTTTATTTCTCCCGATACTGAGTTGAAGCCTGACAGTAAGTACAACCCTAGCAAACGACTTCATCACCATCATACACTTCATCAACATCACTAAAGTTAAATTTTGAAGAAGCTAGTGGTGCAAAAAATATTAGATAGATAGACATATAGATAGGCAGATAGATTTTTCATTTATATTGCATCTAAGCACTGGATTTTCTGAATGGTATAGAAAATCAAATCAGAAAATACTTGCATCGGTCTCTATTCAATATGCCTCCCACCTACTACGAGCGGCCTTAAGGCAATCCAGCAATAAAGCTCTGTCACCATAGAAAAAACTATGTAGAACCTCTAGTTTATCACTGACCCCCCCCCCCAAAAAAATGAGAATTTTTTGCAGTGTTTTCTTAATAAATCAGATTCGTTTTGCTATAATATATTACCTGTAAAATTTTATATCATTACATAACTCCCTTGCTAACTGAATAGCTATAGAATTGGTAGCCCTGATTAAATATTATTTTTTAACAAAACATGTTTTCATGAATAACAGGCCACGAGATTACTTGAATAGAGCTTTTACTTACTTACTTTGTTGCTGAGTATCACAAGTTACTTTATTATTATTGCTAGCGTTGCCTATAGATTTCAGACTAACACCAAACACGCTTCGCTCTTTCACAGTAAGAGAGTTATAACAGTGACAGTCATTCCCGATACTCGATTAAAAATAGTTTCAAATCGCGAGTCCTTCCGATTGGTTGGATTCCTTCTAGTTTGCAGCTCAAAATTAAGGACAGACTGTATTTCATCAAGTTGCGGATGACATGATTATCTGAATGAGTTTCCCAAATACATCTATAACCTCCACAAATCTCCATCCTCTTCATAACTCGATAGTAGGTTGCTGCCATAAATGGTATATCAAAATAAATTCATAAAAAGCTCAAATTATTTTAGCAAATCTTCAGAAATCGTCAGATATCCACCAAAATTATAACTTTGCGGAACCCCACTCCAAGTAGTTACTAAGCTAAATTCCTTGGCTTCATCTACAAGATGAGACTCACCTAGATCACTCATATAAACAGGAGTACAACAAGAGAAAGAATACTCAAAATTTACAAAACATATATCAGACCCGTTATTGCATACTTCATCCCAGCCTGGATAAACATTGCCAAGTCAAACATTTCAAAATTATCGTCCATAAAAGCTTCAGTATTATGTATAGACTTCAAAATACCCAGAAAACATCTATGAAATTCTTACATAATTATTCACACCTTTTAATATTGCCAAACAAATTTCTACAGTATTCCAAATGTTTTATCTCTGGATAAAAATCTAATCATAGATTATAATGCGATCTATATAGCTTATAGATCACACATATATATATAACCTAGGGAGCTACTATAGCAGGAAAACATAAATAAAAACGTTGTAAAAGTAATCTAGACAGTTACATCATAAATGATGGAAATATAGCTAAATAACAATCCACGTTAAACATTTGTTTACATCTGCTGGATTACAAAAATTTAAATATTCGTATGCATTATAATCTAACTATTTGTGATATGTAGGTACTTTGTATGTTAGCAAGTGAAAGTGGGATTATAATCACATGTGCTCTAAGTGGACATGTTTGAAAATGGCCAAGTATATTATAGAATCATCTACGGACTTCAGTAGCTTTCTATTTCAATCCTCCATCATGGTGTTGCTTACAACCACGAAAATACACTTTAAATCACGGCAAGAGAGAAAGAGGTCAGTATATGTACTTGAACATCTCAGGACATTCAACATCTTGACTTTAACCCCGGCACAGAATGGAACCATAAGGTCTCTGACCTCTTCGTTTAGTCTACTGTGTGAGTGAGGTGTCATTCAAGTGAATAAACAAAGTTGTCATTCGTTTAATTTAGGTTTAACAAGTGCACAATATGTATAATGTAAGCTAATGCAATATAAGGAGAACAGTTTTTGGCTATTCATTACATCTAAATAACCATCTATATTTCGTTCGTGGTTCAACTGAGTTTGAACTGTTCACAGTAATGCATGGCTGTATAATATATGCACGTTCACAGTATCGTTGAAACGCGAGTTGCTAAGATAATCACTTGTTTATTTGCCTTGACCGAAATGATTGACCTGCTGTTATTGGCAGTGAGTGTTACATAAAATCTCATTCAGTCCGATTTATTTTACGCCTCGGGTTGAAAATAAAACTATTTTATTGGCTACAAATCTTCACGAAAATCAGGCCGTTGCACACTGTTGTTGAAGTGAACACGTCGACGCATTGCAGTTTCTTTACTTTAGATTATTTTACTTCTGAACAAAATGACCGTTTTTCTCTCTCTCTCTCTTTTTACCAATAGTTTCCTGTTGCCCGGATTATTATATACAAGCTGAATGCTCGTCATATGACGGGAAATGATTAATTTTTCTTCTCAAAACTATATCTAAATAAATGTTTTATGAACATGTTTTCTAAAAATTAATCATACTCTAGTAACAACATATGTATGGAGAATGACTATCTCATTTCTAGTATTTCACGAAAACAACATTTTGTATGTATACTTGGTCATCTACTTTAAGTATTGCTTGATTAGCACTTTGACTTGTGTATTTAAGTTATGATCAAACGTTCTTCTTGATAAATCCTTATAGATTGAAACATATGAAAAAACTGATTCTTAAAGACATATTCCTACTTGGTCAAATGTATGACCCTGCAAATTATTAATTGTGATGATAAAGGCAATGAATTTTATTATGAATTTTGGGGTCTTCTTTTTGGACTGTCTTCCTCGTTTCGGTTTTGTTAGACTGCTGAGCTAAAGAAACGCGCTTTAATTTGGCCATTTTGAAAATTGAAATGTGCTGCGGGTACAACATGTGGTTATTATAGGGTTGCAGTCGAGGGTTTTGATTGGACAAAATTTAGTGATGTTGCATCAGTGTTTCTCCTTAACAACTAATCAAGCATAATGGAGAATTTCAGCCAGTGATTATGACTTTTGTGCGCCAGGAATACCAAGCTTAGAGGCGTGTATACCAGATTCAATTTTATTACTCCCCACGATCTCTACCAACCTACCCTCAAATGTAATTATATACCTAAAGTAGCGCATCGTCCGCTTTATATATGGCTGGAAGAATTTTAAAAAGACAAACTTGCTTGTCGCGGGAGAAAGCGCCGTCGTTTCGTGAAAGTTGCGTGTCGATCGATATAGCAACGCCGTGATGTCGGCGTAACAGACGGGCGGCTTTCGTCTTTATATTCATATATGTACAATGAGACTAGTAAAGCTGAAATTACTTAATAGATAATATCATTTTTATAAATATGGTTACTAAACACGATGATACACAATGGGCCATCTGTGCTGTGTCTACCACAGGGATAAAACTCTGAATCTAGCATTATAAGCTCTCAAACTTATTGCTACTATAGCAGAAAATATATATGCTCATTTCTCATATAATAAAAGTGTCTGTTCGTCTATCTGTATTTCTATCTGATGTCACAAGATCTGAAGCACTGATTGAACCAATTTCGATTAAATTTAATACACTATGTCAGTTTTTTTGTAAAATATAACGAAGTTAATCTTGGGTTAAATCTTTCTTTATACCCTCCATTGTATGAAAGTATCTGGTTCCAAAGTCACGTTTAAGCAGACTATAGACACAAAGATCTATTGGAGTTGCATCAAGACATTTGTGAAGCATGCGATCGAATGGAATTGCTGTGATTCCTGTTTAGTTATCTTCAAATCATAGTTTATTATTTGTTAAAGGTCCCATGAGATACGCCCATCTTCGCTGCAACTACTTGTTAAGCCAGAGGGTTATCTTTCTTACGAAATTAAGGTTTACATTTTGTAAATGAGGGCGTTGGTTCAGATTGGGTTGGTGCGTGACTTGAAAGCCTGTTACTGTGCTAAACATTACGTTACGCGAGTTTTTTCTCTTCCATAGGGATCACTGAAAGCTCTACAACGTTTAATAAACCTATTGAATTAATATTTTTCTACCAAAAGGTTTTTATATAGCGCTTCAATCACGAGTCTCTTCGTAACCACAGTGCACTGTCAAATATTCTTAAATTCGTAGTGCCACTGCTCGCATTTCTGATGGCATGCCTCTGCTTTAGTATATACAAATCATTCAAAAAAAGCGTGATGCATACGAATGATTTGAGTTATGTTTAAATAAGTGTGCGATTGATTTTTCTATTAAAGATTGTCATTGTGATTTTTGATCAATTATGAGGGATCACTAACACATTATTCTAATTAAGATGTCTAACTTGTTTCAACAGTATATCAAACAGTAGGGTTTTACGTTATAAAGCCTCGCAGTTAGAATCCTCACTGAAAGTATGATTAAAAATGGTTCTTATTTTATATTTTCAACAGTCTAGTTTCTGCGTAATATCGATAGTAGTTTTTGAATGATTCATTAAGAAAGTAGCGACTACTTCTGTTTATAAATATTGAATAAAATGGTACAGAAGATGTAATTAAAGGGGATGCCCAGTAAGACACAGGTCGTAATCAAAGGTTAAGGTCGAGAGATGAATACGATCCCCCAAAAATCCTCTTTGGGATTGGCTGAATTCAAGAGAACAGGATTAAGTCGCCTTTATTTTGTATTTGTTTCATTCTATTAAGTTATTTTCATCACAATCTAGTTTATTAACCTATTTTCTGCATGCTACAGCCATATGGCTCTCACAGTCCAGCATGTCTCTTCCCTCTCGCTGGGTAACAACATCTGTCATATGTGTTAAAATGAGGTAAGGCTAGCAGATGAGACACAATGAAAAAATAATAGGCACACAGCACAGCAAACTCTGAGTCACATAAGACCAAAGGATAGCCCATCGAGAACTTTCTATGACAGTACTTGTGCATGAAACAGACGTTCTTGAACTGTACTAACTTTTTCATTACATCATATATGCTATGACGTAACAAATCAAGCATCGTTAATTGCATACTAAGAAGCTAGCCTGCTCTCATTTTAAAAAAAAAAATGTTTTTCTGAGACTGTGTGGTAAAGGGACTATCTATTAAGTGTTTATTATATTTATATTTGCATAATTCATATATTTATCAAATAAAATGTTTCTAAGTGATTTTTATACCAATATTATGCCATTTCAAACAAGCGAAACAATTTTCAGCTTTGAAATAGAAATAAATTTTTCATTTTAATCAACAGCGTTACTTTTCTATTGTTAAGAGAACTATGATATCAGTTAGTTGCGAATGTTAGCTATACCTGATATGGGTTCTTGCTACAGGGATTAAGTTTACGCTTCTATATTTCTGGTACTTGGAAAAATATTACAAATGTATTTCTCATTTTTTTATTTATTTCTACCGAGGTCCCAAAACTCATGGATTCGTAGTTTATTTTAAGCAAACGTTTTAATCTGAGGTTGCTGCTGTATCTATTATAACTTGTGTCTGTCTATACTCAGGCTGCCTCTCTATTTCCCTTGTATACATGCTTGATTAAGTGTGCGTGTATGTTTATTTTGTCAAAAAAAGAGGTAGAAAGAAATATTTTGTACTGTTTAAAGGGATTTGAATAAACAGGAACAAGAATATTTTTTTATTAGTTTAACTTGTGCCCTAAACAAAATGGAAATTTAATTTACACAAACCTCAACTTTTATATTTTTAAAATCATATAGATATAACATTCTCTCCTCCTTCCGAAAAACGCAAATATTAATATGATCGCTTGACTCTACGTATTATTAAATGCAAATAAAATCTATGTAAACTCGAGTAAAGCCACTCCTTAACTTTCCAATGAGCAATATAAATCAGCTAAGTATTAGTTGTCATTGAAACATATTTAAGCCTAATTGTAATTTTAAATGTGTGTGTATATACTTCCAAGAGAGTTGTTATTAATGATATAAAAAACAGTTGGGCGTAATATGAAATTCAAATATTTTAATTATAATATATATCTTATTGTTTTAATAGAATGTAGAATGACAGTATATATACACACAGTTTTCCTGTATATTTTGAAACCTATTCGTTAAAATGATCTTTATAATAATGTTGAGGACGAGGCCTAAGTATTTTGTTCAGATCGCCTTTTACCTCTCCCCCCCCCCAAAAAAAAGTATCTCAGTAGATTTGAGTCCGTCCCTTGAAATCTTACATGATAAAGCTACTGATTCCGTATGATATTCAGATGATCTTGTAGTCAGAAACCTCGACCTAGATTTTAACCAAGGTATAACTTTAAGAATAAGCTGAGATATAGGTTACCGGTTTGAAACTACTAGCTTTGATTTTCCGCTCTTGTTTTTAGGTGAAATTCTCTCGCAAAAACTGGTAGTTTAAATCAACCTCTTAACAAAGGAACTATTTTAGAATGCTGCAATAGAATTTCAAAGTAAAACTAAAGTGATTAAATATAAATTGAATCAAATTAAACTTTCAAACACGTGATTTTAGCAAGTATCTTACGGGTTCTCTGTAAAAAGTTTATTTCAGTAGTTAACACTCCATTTTTGCCAGATAAATACATTAATATAAACAGATCATGTTATTTTATACTAGAGTTCAGCGGGCAGTGAAAAAAAAAAAGTATATTTTTTTTTTGGGTGGGAAGGGATAATATTTCGAATGTTTTATCATCTTGTTTTTACAGTTTTTATACCATTCGTTAGCTTTTAAACTCTAACGTTTTCCTGCATTAACGAAAGAATCACTCCATATAAATTGTAATTTATACAATGAATTTCATTTATCGTCTCAAGCTCTTATTATATAGCACTTGTACAGATTTTCAATTATCTCTATTTTCGCTGTTCTTAATCACTGAATAACTTTACTTTATATGGTAATATTTTCATTAATAACATTTTTAAATGAAAATACTTAATGATGGTTTTACAAAACAAAATGTGCATGATACATAGATAGGTAAATAAATAACTTTTTACGTCATAAATTTCAAACGAAGGTTAAATAACAAAACCAAAACCCAGCTACTGAAATATGCAGATGCAGTTTTATCATATGAAAGATCATAAATTTTGTGAAATTATAGCAAGAACCGGTTCTTCCGTTCGTCGACCACTCTTTTAAAGGGCTGGTGGAGATTATGCTGTACTGGAACGTGATTTCTTCTTGAACTGAGATCCTGATAACCAGACTCGTCGTTAACATTCCAGGCAGACTATCCGCTTAGTTCAGCTTGTAGCAACAACGCCTGCCATTTTTCAGTAGCTGAGACCTTCTGCATTACACGAAGTGAAACAATGTTACACGTATGGCACTTCTGTTTTTTCTCTATACATCTTTAATGCTTTTAATGAAGTATGCCCTCTAGTGACAAGAAAGTAAAGCTCAATGATTAAAGCTTAAATTATAATAGGCTGTCACTGATATGTAATTAATGCTTACGGTGGCATTATCACCACCGCATCTTTAACATGAATTAATACTTAGAATTATATTGTAATAAAACCCTTAAATTACTATAAGATCGTGTTAGACACGTAACGCTCATGATAATATTTCAACAGCAAAATTAAAATAATTTTCTGGTTTGAAAGATGATTAAGAATAATGGTAGTGTTTCAAGGAAAGTCTTAAAATTTTATTTTTCGAAGGTTAGTTTTTAAATTATAGCTTGAATGAAGTTACAAACAAGTTACGTATTTGTGTTGAAAGTTCAATAAAAATCGTAATCCCAAGTTTAGGTGAAACGTAGAAGGTAACATAATATTACATTTATTTAAGATGTATCTGAATTTTAAAACATTCATTTGTGACAAATAATCATTGAATTTCCATAACCTTTTGTCATTTACTGCACGGGAAAAGGATTTCCTGTAATGGAAAGGGGAAAACAAATGTTATCCCTCGGGAGTATATCCTTGTGTAACGACTTGGGAGGTTTTATGTTATGTAACAGAGCAATAATTATGTTGATTACCTCAGATATTAGATATCGCTTCATGTTTGTGTCATATAAAAGTCACTCTTGTTTACAAGACTTATTTAAGCTGAAGTCATAAGCAGTAAACTGACACAGACTCAGGTGATTTACAGCGATGTTAGGCCCACTTCACAAACTGCAAAACAAATAAGGATGTTAACTAAAATGTTGCATATGTCATGTACTCAAAACTGTGGTTAAAGAAATTGGCGTTTCACTACCTTATGTTCATAAACAAGAAACTAAATATTTAATTCGCTATTCAGTATTTTCTTACGATTAAGGAAATTTGAAATATTTTTAATAGATGAATTAACTACTTCACCTGTTACGTGTTGTTATACTGTAAAAAATTAACATTCATGTAACTAACGAAACCTCAATTATATTAATAGATAAGTTAGCTACTTCACTTGTTATTAGTTGTTATTTTGCAAAAACAACAACAACAAAAACAAAACATTAATGTAACTAGAGGAACTTAGTAGAGCGCATATCTCCGCCACGTAGTGTTGATCATATTCAGCTCTCAAAAAATACGAAAACGTGTCCGTATGTCCGTCGTTATCAACGGACACGGATCATTTTTGGCAGAACAATGAGAAATAATATTCCATATGAAAATCCGATCATTTTTGACTGAGTTATAAAGCAAAAATAGTATGAAAAATCGGTCCCCATATAAACAGATAGGGATCTTCATGATCTTTGCTGTGACCCTGACCTTTGACCTTGACCCTCCAAAACTAATCACTTTTAAGTTTGGTCACAGTCCAATGTATACCAAATTTCGTTGAAATCTATTCAGCCGTTTTCGAGAAGTCTTGCTGACAAATACACACAGGGGTGAAAACATAACATTCGTCCACCTTCGGTGGCAAAGGTAACAAGTGAAACTTTAATTATTTTAATAGATGAAGAGTTAGGGTGCAAACAAACATTATTTCGTCTTTATATATACAGATGAATTAGCTTCTGTACCTGTTATACGCTACTTTGCAAAATAATAAAAAAAACAATCATGTAACTGATGAAACGATTAGATTAATAAATGAGTTAGGAGTTTCATGAGCCTTATGAGTCAACCACTTCTCCTTCTATACGCTGTTATTTTGTAAAAGAAACATCCATGTAACCAGGGAAACCTTAAGTATTATTATTAAAATATGAGTCAACCACTTCTCCTTCTATACGCCGTTATTTTGTAAAAGAAACATCCATGTAACCAGGGAAACCTTAAGTATTATTATTGATATATGAGTCAACCACTTCTCCTTCTATATGTTGTTATATTGGAAGAATAATATATAAAAATATTAAAGCATACATGTAAATAAACTGAAATGAAAATTACAGGAAAGTTTATCAACCACTCACTGGTAACATGTGCTGCCATCTGTGTATGTAGAACATAAGCAAATACTAATTTGAATGGTGTTTGACCACACAAACATGATCAAAACACTGTTTTAGTTCAAGATTTTTCCAAGCGATTTTTTTCTGTTTCAACAAGTATTCACGGGCTCAGCATTTTTCGCTTTCTACAGATAAAATTATGGCATCTGTGCTGTGACAATTAGATGGAATACCTATCTTTAGTTTGAACCATTTAAACACACAGCAAGTGTATTGATTTAGAACAAACTAAAAATATAACCCATTTATTGAGTTTCAACATATTAAAAACACAGTATCCGTATTCAGCTTCAACATTTTATAAACACAACCCCTGCATTCAGTTTGAATATATGGAAAATACAAACCTTGCATTCAGTTTGAATAGGCCCGGTATGGCTAGGTGGCTAGGGCGCTCGACTCGCAATCTGTGGGTCGCAGGGTCGAATCCCCGTCACACTAACATGCTCGCACTTTCAGCCGTGAGGGCGTTACAATGTGACGGGCAATCCCATTATTCGTTGGTAAAAGATTAGCTCAAGAGTTGGCGCTGGGTGGTGATGACTAGCTGCCTTTCCTCTAGTCTTACACTGCTAAATTATGGACGGCTAGTGCAGATAGCCCTCGTGTAGCTTTGCGCGAAATTCACAACAAACAAACAAACAGTTTGAATACGTTAAGTATACTATGTCCGTCTTTACTTTTAACAAACTAAAAAATAATTCTTTTAATATTATTTTGAACAGTTTTAATAAAACTCCCGTTTTCCTTTTGAATAAATTTAAAAGTCAAAAATAAAGAAAAATGTCAGCTGACTCCGGTTTCAATGGGATAAGATGATTCGTATTTTTTCTTTGCTATCATTTTATTATAAAAAAAGTGCACACACTAATATTTCATTCCACCCTAAGTATAATAATCTGAATCATTCTAAACTAAAATATATATACGGATAATCAGAAAATATTCATTCTAGTTTGTTAGTTTTTACGATATAGTATATGTATTCCTTAGATGATACTGAATAAAATGAAATATTGTTTGAAAATTAAAACCAAATTTGATTTAGAATGTATAAATGGAAAATGGAGCATGTTTCGGGAATACTTTATGTGACCACCAGTTCTTGAACAAAAAATCCATAATAAGGAATTAACTCATAATTTTAATAATTAACATTTGATAAAAATTCAAATATTTGAATGCATTATTTTCTATAAATATTTTGTAACTTCATTAGATTAAATAAAGCACAAGTACATTAAAATGATTTATGGTTTTAATTATCTTATGTGTTAAAATATTTTAGAGTTTGATATGTTAAAATAAAACATAAAACTAAGTGAAGTAAAACTAACGACTTTAGAAAAAAAAAGCGTTTAATTCAAATATAGGTCTATAGTCATCCTTACACATAAACGCTCTTTTACGTCACTAACAGTTAAATTAGAATATACTATTTTATAGGACGCTACTAAAACTAAATATTTTAAATCCGCGCTCTGAAGTTATATTATTCATTGAAAGATGGCGCTCGTACCTGCACCACAGTTCAGACTAATACATTTTTACTTTTAAATTTTTCAACCAAATACAATCGAATCAAGATTTTTTTTAAAGATTTTGAAGTTACATATGTATGTATGTATATATATATATATACACACATGAATAATACTTTCTAAATCTTTATGAATAGAATACTTAATTTAGAGTCTTATAAGAAAACAATTTGAAATTCTACACTACTTTTATTTCTGTTTAATAAGATTTTGTAGTGCGAATGAGTATATTTTTTATTATAAAAACAATAAAAAGACCTTCTGAACCAAATAATTGATATTATCAGAAACGGCGTTCTCTTCTGATTGTTTTGGATTTCAAAATGTAATCTTTTAAGCTTACAGAATGCATACGATCAGTTAGGCAAACACTCCTTGAAAAATCAGAAAAAGTTGGAGATCATATATTGAAATTGGAATGCATTTATTAATATTAAAAATGGCAGTCCAGCATAATGGTTTCCGCTACTAAGTAAACTATAGTTGTAAAATAAATCAAAGAGGCGAAATTTTAAAGTCATGTTTTTCATCACACAAATCAGTAACAAGGCATATAATAATGTATTTTGGAAGTGTATGAGTTTTACTGATAATATATCACTCTTTGCAATCATGAGATCCTCACAGTCTGAATGGCTAGAGTGAGAGTCAAACTGAATTAATTTGTCTGAAGGAGTCGCATTTGGCAAAACAAAATAGTCTTTTTCCAGAATGTTCAGCCTGGCAATAATATAGTTCTATATTTGAAGGGTCATTACTTTACTTAGTCAGCGGTTGGTGTTAGAGGTAACCAAGGTTATTAGGTTCTTTAGCAACCTTGAGAGACGATCCTCTCATATTACTTGCTCGGTGCGATGCCATTGATTGGTAGAGACATGATGCTGTGACCCATTTCTGAAGAACTAAGGTTGCCAACGATGCTCCTGTAAATTCTAATGATGTTGACAACATTTCAACTGAGTTATGCGGTCAAATTCAGACCGGCACAGCTAATTTCGTCATTATACTAGATTCGCGCGTTCTGTTCTTTTCCATTTGGTCATCGATAATCACTCTAGTTGCTGTTTTGAAGTACATACTTAATCCATAATGATTCATAAAAGTCATGTTGGCCATAACTTGGCGATGTTAATCTTCCCTGACCATGTACAGGCTATATAGTACACAAACTAGTTGTTTGATTATGAGTCAACAATCTTTCCACTGTGGAGATGGATGAGATACAACGTTCTGTTTTCTCAGTTTCCAACACTTGGATAACTTTTAAAGTACGTATTTCTGTAGATAATCTTCATACAACACAAACAAGTTGTATTGTTACAGAGCTACGAAAGCAATAACAAAATCTTTTGAAGATTTGGAGGAACCCCATACATTTTAGTAAACAATAAGGTACAAAACAGTTGAAAATTTGAATTTTTTTTTTAAATAGTTAAAATACATTCACGTTACGCCGGTGTTAGGCTGACAACATTAGAACTTTTGTATTTATTTAGAGTTGAAATGTTAAGAACATGAACCGCGACACTAGGATGTTTGTTGATATGGGATTTAAATTGTTTGATTAGGAGGATTTCTTTAATTCTCCGTTCTCTTTCTAATGGTTCATAACCAGTAACCGGAGAATTATTTGTCATTTTTTTTGTAAGGTTATGATGATTTTTAAGATAATTATCACATATATTTCTGTTTTTTCCATGTAGAAATTGGAAGAATCTTGATAGTTTATTTTATATATATATTGTATTATTCGATTAACATTTGGATATTTGTTGTAAAGTAAAGAAGAAGCGGTTTGCCTTCCTTGAAAGAGAGTCTAACGGGTTGATTTGTATCATAATTGTTGAAATATTAGCAAAGCTCATATTATAGTTGAAAAAACTTTGAAAATATATTTGGCATGCTATTAACCCACAATGTTATATGGATCATTTTTACATATTAATTTAGGATTCAAATTCGAGGACGAGGAACCCTCTTTGAGACTAATAATGGTTGGAGACGGCTTGAATGGGTAATGAAGAAAAACTTTAATATAAGTTTAACATAACAGCAAATGTACAACGTTTCGACAAGGTTTTGTCATCATCAGGTATTTAGGATTTAGGATGTTAAAGCTGTGTAATAATTTAGTGTAGTAACGTTTGTGGGTCACAATTGTCGTTAATATAACAAGAAGGTAGTTAATGAATTCCTTCATTAATACTTCATATGATCTTCAAATTACCAATTTTTTGTTCCATGGAAGAATTTGGTTAGTGTTGGTGGGTTTACGATACATCGAGAAAGGAGAGTTCTTGATTACATTCAGTTGCTCTGGTAAATTTTACCAAGGTATATGTAAACCGTTAAAATGGTTAAAATTTTATTGGTTTCTTGATGATGCCGGATTAATGCCGGTGAAACGTCAGTGTATTTTAACACTTCTTTAATATCCCACTTTAAGCTGTTTTGTACCTTATTTAATAACCAAAACGATCCACAAAGCAGTGACGAAATTTGAAGAAAAAAATGACAAGCTATTTTTCCAGGGTAGCTAGCTAATGGAAAACGTGACGAGACATTAATGTATTCCCACAAGAGGGCATGCGAAATGTGCCCATAACTAATGACTTATCAATTTTTGCAGTTGCACTCAGGTGTAATTTTCAGACTGTATTAAATGTTTGTCTCGTTAATTGTTTGGCACCGTGTATTTTATGTTGGTTTGTCGACTGTTTATAATGTTGTTTTAAAATTAAGATAAAGAATTATAATAATAAAAAACTTAGAGAGTTTGCCTATTCCAGTGCCAGAAAATACAATGTTGATATTTGTAGATTCAACCTAGGAGTCAAATTACCCTAACTTATTCCAGTCTTTCTGTTCGTGTCCTCCAGTGGCACAGTGGTATGTCTGCGGACTTACAACACTAGAATACGGGTTTCGATAGCCGTGGTGGGCAGAGCACAGATAGCCCATTGTGTAGTTTTGTACTTAATTACAAACAAACAAGCCTTTCTGTTCGTTGTTTAATTTTACTGCTCTTTTTGATGATCTTTGGCTTATAATCACTATATTATAATTTCTCTCAAACTTAAACTTTTTGTCATCATCTCACCTTTCATCAATATGTTTTAAAACATTCATTATGTTTTCGGGTAACCTTTCTCGTTGACATATTTTTACTATAACTTATATTATTTTAGCCTAATATGTTTTTCCAGCTCTACTTTATCTAACTCCCATTAATATCTAACTATCACAATATTCTATTTTCTTCTTCTAAAAGACTGTAATGATCACAAAATCCGTGCCTCATCCTCAACGCTTAAAGTTTAAAATATTGTGTTAACTATAGTAATGTCAGATGCATTTTATTATATTTTAATATTACTGACTTTTTAAAACAAAAAATAATAAAGAAACCAACATATAAATAAAAATGAATTGAACTTTATAATCTGATTTTCTTCTAACAACCTTCCTAGTTAATTTTCAGTAAGTTTAGGTTTTCAGATTAACTAAAAGAAGATTCTTCACACTTTTTAGAAATGATGATTAAGTTTCATATAAACCCTAGTTTCCCTGGAAATCATGCTCTATCTGCTCCTCCTGCTTCTTGATAATAACCCTGAAGCAATATTCCCATGAATCGAGCTTTTTCAGAGAACAGCCATATCTATGTTTTCCCTTTCCTCTTGCGCTCTATAGGTTAATGATTTAATCTATGACATCTAAGAGTACACTTAATTAAGCAGACTAAAGGCACAAAATGTCTGTTTGAGCTACATTGAAGAGACTTGGCAAGTATGTGTCGAGTAGGCTGCTGTAATTTCAGCGTCTTCTGCCTTCTTACTCATGAAAATAACCGTTGATTTTGAGATATTGCTGGAAACTTATGATATTTTGACTTGAGAGTTTTTGCAGTTTCAATACCTTGTTTACATCAGTAGATAAGCACAGCTTTACCACAATGGGATTTGGTTTGGGAGATTCTTTTTTGTAAGCATAGCTTTCACGATGTAGATGAAAGCATTGGTCCTTTTTTGGCTTGGAGTTTGACTTCAAAGTTAGTCGCTTCTCTAAATGTTTTGCTGTGGCATTTTTTTCTATTCATGGAGAGTATTTAAACTCTATTTTTCAAAAACACGTGCTTGTTGATTCAGCACCATTTAATCTCACTTTAAACTTACTTTTCTTCAGAAAGGGTAGTCATCTGCCCTTCAAGTAAGCAATGAAGTTTTGTACGCATTTAACAAATCTGGCCAGCAAGATTTATTATTTTATTTGAGACAGATACCTGTCTATCACGTGACCAATGTCTTAGAACCATCCCAGCATTCGCAAAGAAATGGTTGCTAACATAATTAATTTGCATAATGTAAAATGACCCTCAGCGTGAGTATTTATTACTACCTCTAACTCAATTTTATTTATACAGCACTTAAATCTTTTAAAACTCTTTTCAATGTACATATAAATGTACCAACAACAATAAAGACAATTGTATCCCGACCGTTTGTAAACAGCCCCAAGGCAATTGGTTTTATATGATTCATAATGAAAGCCTCTCAAGTGGACTAGAGAAACAAAGTTACCTATCTATATGTTTTATTGACTACTAAAAACCATTGATAATGTTCATCATGAAAACAATCAATGAAAGACTTACAAAGCATAGGTTTTGTTTGTTTTCGGATATTCACGCAAAACTAGTTAAGGGCTAACTGCGCTAGTCGTTTATAATTTTAAACCGATAGATTAGAGGGTATTTAGTTAATTAATATCATCTACCTCCAACTCTTGGACTACTCTTATCTGACTTAATAGTGAAATTTGACTGTAATTCTTATAACACACCCACGATTTCAAAGTGAGGAGCACAGTTTATTTCATTTTTGAGGTTAACAGGACGCAAACGATGGGCACTGAGGTGCATAATCCGACCAGCTAGCCAATGGGCCAGGCTTGGATCATGAGACTTAGGCATTGATAGAAAAGCTAACAGACTAATAACAAATTTCATTCTAAAATAAAACATTGGCGATAGGAATAGAAAATTAAATGAAATATATGGTAATTACGAGTTCTTTCCCCTCAGACTGTATGGAGAGATAATCATGAAAAGCATAGAGGAGTTAGAAGGTATATGTATTGATGGAAGATTCACAAACAGTATTAGATATGCAGATGATATGGTACTACTAACCAAGAATGAAGAATATGTTAACGACAATAAAAACAACAGTAAACAGTTTGCAATGCATTTTAATGTAAATAAACGTAACGGTGTCAACAAAGAACAGAGAAATATTGCGTGTAAACATTTATATTGATGGAATAAAGTTGGAACAGGTTTTGGATTTTATGTACAGAGGATAGCTAATTACAAAACAGTTCTGTACAATAAAGAAATAAAATGCATATGACTATTCAATAAGATGGAAACATCTACTTATAAATAAGAAAAATGCTGTGTCCACGAAAAAAAAAACTCTAATAAAATACTAATCTGGTCAACACTACCTTCAGAATCCCGGTCCGTTATTGAGTCAATGGAGAAAAAACTTGATGCTTTTGAGATATGGATATGGAAAAGAATTTTGAAGATATTTTAGACAGACAGATGCAAAATTAGTGAGGTATATATAAGAACTGGACAAACGATGGAACTGACGATAACCATCCGAAGAACAATGGCTTTATAACCTGAAGACTTAATAAGTTTTCAAAACCAAGAGCGAGTGACAGACTTAAATAGATGGATGTTATCATTAAGTGGACGAAGAAAGGCACAATGACCATCATAAAACAAACGACTTTCAGGGATAAGTGGGATGGGGTAGCTATATTCAATCTCCACATAGGAAAATACATTTAAAGAAATCTCTGTTTATTTAGTCTATGTTGCGTCGGTTATCACAGGTAACATCTACAGCATCTACTCCCAGGTGTCATAATAATTCCTCCGTCTACAAACAAGAACTTCCTTGCCCTCTCACTGACAACTATCATCACGTTGTATTTATTAATGGTACATAACACACATCAGTGTGAGGTATTTGTTCTAGATATCTACGACTTCTTGTTTTTGGACTGAATGTGGGATGACTAGATAACAAACTCGTGGATTCCTTATCAAATGAGAGTAGTTCCCCATATTTTGGTATAAGTTACATTTTCAAGACGGCTGATACAACAAAAGCCAAAACTACATCTCTTCCATTTCTCAGCGTTTCACGGGTTCCTTTGTGATATACAACAGCTCCATCCATTAGAACAAGTGTAACTTCATTACGTCTAAAACAATGTAAGGGTCTAGCATCTCTTAGAGAGCTTTGTTTAGAACCCGGGTGTCAGTCAGCTCATCCTGTGTGTTCTGCCTAAGACTGTGTTTGCCTAAGCCATATGGTAGAAAAATGACACCAAGTCTATGTTTCAATCAGAGGGAGAAATATGTGAGTTCTTCTGTGGCATCTCTATGCTCTTTATGGAAGCAAGTGTTTCTGAAAACAGAAGCAATCCATGATACCAATGATCATTGACTATTTCTGAGTGAAGTAGTGCACCTTCTATAATGTAGATAGAGTTAATATTGCGTAGTCTCGCCCATACCTTGCCATATTCCCACATAGTTTTTACCTCTGAAGTTTCAGGAGACTGTATCTTCTGTGGAGAACGAATTGAGAATTTCTACTAATTTCCCGTATGCATAAGATTCCCTGCAAGCGCCATTTCCTTACTCTTCACTCTGTCTTTTTAAATGAAGCCATATCGTTTTTTCTATACTTGCTATGTTAAAACACCGTTTTGGAACATATTAAAATCAACGTTATATGTTGAGCTCGATCTTCTGCGTTTTGTCAACTGTTTTCTAATGCAGCGACGAGCCAGCTTAAGCTCTTATCACAGAAACCTTGGCTTTTTCATCGTAATTTAAATTAAGTGTGATGTTTTCAAAAAATGAAAATCACACAGTAAAAAATTACTCACTCAGAATTAGTAATACAATATATTTCGTCTTTTTACAGTTACAAGAGGGGGGGAGGGGATATTTAAGTAGTCAGCTATCTATTCCAGAATGAATTGGATTCATAATAATTACGTACTAGTTTAAGCCCATAAAATATTTGACTTAAATACTCAAGTTCCCAGATAGATTAATGATACGTTTCCTGACTTATAATGCTAAAATCAGGGGTTCGATTCCAATAGTGGACAGATTACAGGTAGCCTATTGTGTAACTTTGCGCTAAAGACCTAGCAACAACAACGGCGATAGACAATGATCATTTAAAATCTTTTTTTGTCCGAAATCTCATGTGAGAAGTTGGTAGCACTAAGACCTGAGGGAGAGATATATGAAGCTTCGGTTGTTTAATCTTATCGGTAAAGAGTTTGGACTTTGATAGATCACCAAGAATAACAACACAAGCGTGCTAATTACACGATAAATGTGTAAGACTTGAACAGGTCTTCAGTTTATCTTTCTAGCTAATGACTAGACAATTTTAGTCTTCCTAGATCAATTTCTCATAAAGAAAACTCTAACTCCTTTTACGTCATGATTCTCTAGATTGGTTGAGGTTTTATTGCGTTTATACTGCTAGAGTAGAAAAGTGACAATTGAAACATAATAATACAGTGTAGTACTTGTACAAAACGATCATTGGGTATTATAGAATACTTGTTTTATATGTGTGGAGCATATCATGGGTGAATACATCAATTCATTAAAAAACTGTTAATAATTCAAAGAGTGGCAAGTTGTTAGGTTTATGATTTTAGTTAATTATAATAAATGAGCCTCACAAGAGCTAATTACAACAACACTAATTACTGCTGTTGAACAAGGCATCATTAGTTTGAGCTCAGATTCTCCTTCGTTGTTGAAAAGAAGCTGTGTAAAGAGTCATATAATAGTGTTAATATTATAAATTTACTTTCGCTATACCTCTAACTTTGAGTTCTTGACTAACGCTTCGAAGTGTAAGGAATTCAAATTTGCAATAGTGTTTCCATAACAAATTTCGACAAAAATGTTGAAACTATAATTATGGAGAGCTAGGCACAGCCTAGTGGCTAGCGTGCTGGACTGTGAATTCTAGGATCCATGCTTACAGTTCTCTTACAGTATGGGGCTCTGAATGCGTTATAAGAGTGACACTTAAATAGGATATTCTATTAGAATAGTCCAAGAGTTGGCGATGGGTGCTGTTGACAAGCTGCCTTCTCTCTAGTCAATTAGTTCACAATTAAAGACGGCCATATGCAGATAGCTCTTTGCCTCCACCTTTCCTTTAAAGGTTCAGTTATTATTTTACTTTAAAAAAAGTAAGATATTTTCCTCTAGAATGTAAGGTCCATCACTTTTACAAAAAATATAATTCATCATTTGCACTAGGGAAGATTTTATGTACAGCATAAAATGTAAATTTCGTTTTGGTTTACTTTTAAAAATGGCGTTTACATCATGATATGACATCCTCTATTTCAACCTGTCTTTGTGTACTATTCAAGAACACAGAGATTAGAATACCTGAACTATTAGTTA
Organism: Limulus polyphemus; assembly: GCF_000517525.1. Taxonomy (NCBI): domain Eukaryota; kingdom Metazoa; phylum Arthropoda; class Merostomata; order Xiphosura; family Limulidae; genus Limulus; species Limulus polyphemus. The sequence continues at coordinate 229,677 of NW_013665727.1, read as the reverse complement.
TGACTCATTTTTGCAAACGCATAACAATGCTTTATAGTGAAGGGACTTGTTTAATCCGCATTTACCCGACTGAGACTAACTGCATCACCTGGACAATAGCTATCTCTCCTATTTATACAGAAAGCTCTTGTATTGTAATTTAATATACAAAATTGAACTACGTTCTGGTGACACAAATAGACAAACAGAAAATTTCAATAAAAACCAACAACAACGAATAATGACAACACCCATGAGACAGGGAGGACTCGAACTAAACTACACATAGTAAAATATCACCTGGATTAGTTGGATTAGTTTCACATGAATATATCAAAGAACTTTATTGAAAATGAAGTGACAACTACAAGAAAGACGCAACATATTTTAGCTAGTGCGTAAAGAAATAATTGCAGATATGAAACATACTTTAAAGTTACTTACGTTGGATTTAAACTAAAATAATATATAACGTTATGTTAGTATCATCATCATCATTCTAAAAATACAAAAACACTATTCACAGTAAGGCTGTTTGTTTACATAAAAGTAGCATTCAAGAGGTAAAAACATAAGGGTGTATCCCTGTTGAACTTTCTCCAGCCAGCCCCCCCCCCCACTTCCGCCGAGACAATCTTCAATATATCAATAAACTGCGAGAAAGTTGGTGTATTATGTGGGGGGGGGGGGCTCTTAGCACAGTAAACATTAGCCTCAAGGACATGTAATTTTCATTTTAATTTACTATTCTAAATATTATGATTTTATCAGTATTTTGTTTAATTTTTTAATAGCAGTTTCGACTCTACTGCTAATTTTGATCTCACAGGTAATGAAATGTATACAATATTCCTATTCAGAAAAGGAACAAAAGGATCCCATATTTTTACTTGCGTCAGAGCCTTAAATCTCTGGCAGATGTCCTAGGCAGAAAACATTGTACTTACTATATTACAGACTCTTGGAACACTTAATTGAAACTAAAAAAATGGAATGACATTTAAAAAGAAGTGAATAACTTATTAACACCATTCTGAAATGCATAACACCTTTTTACATTTGCCTGACACTACAGAGTAGTGGATCATTATTTACACGAGAACAACTTTGTACATCTAAGTGACATTACATAGCACTGGAACATTCTGTACATTAGAACACCTTTCAAAGACATATAAACCCTCCGTACACTTGAATAACGCTACAAGTTAGAGGAACGTTATTTACACTAGAACACCTTTGTACACTTGAATGACACTATATAGAAGGGGAAGATTATTTACATTAGAATACTATTCAGAAACACAGAGCACCTCTGTCCTCTTGAATAACACTACGGAGAAGCAAACACTTTACTTTCGGTTAAATGTCATTCATAGCCATACAACGTTGGTAGCCTTGTTTTTACTTGTGATAATACAGAGTAATGGAGCATTATTTATACCAATTATCAACATCATAATGATACTCAGAAACTAAAAGGACACGTAAATTGCATTGAATGGCAATATAAGAAGTGAAAACATACGTGAATAACGTACCCCTGCAAAACTGTTTTCCCTGTAATTACACAACTAAGAACTGAACTACTTTAGCAGTAAAGTGATAATGCATTAATACAAAACTAATTCGCTATTTATATCAGAATATATTCGTTTTTATTGTAATAAAATTACATCAACGCAGAAATAATAGCTATATCACAGATACAACACTGTAGTACAACTGGGACAGAAATTCTTATATATACATATATATATAGAGAGAGAGAGGGATTCAGAACTCCATTGACTGACAAATAATTCAGAAAACAAAATGTATGGAGAAAGTATTATCATTGGTATAGAATGAAGGGGTTTTGGCTAACATTATGGTATTATCAATGATGTCATTAAAGGTCATCTTCTCCAAAAAGATCCAAATCCAACCGTAACAAAGGTCGTAACACCTAACATAGGTTTAAGGCGAGATGTCAGATTTTAGCATAAACATGTCATTGCACTTTTGAAGTGTCCAAAAGATAAAAAAGTATTAAAATAAAAGCCTTTTAAATAAAGTAGCACACAAGCATTGTGCAGCAGCTGTTCTTAAATCACCTAAGTAAATAGCACGGCATTCAATTGAAGAATAGTTTATCTTATTGTATGGAGAATGGTATGAAAATGCCCGGACTTCTGTAATGTTCTGTCAAATAGTACTTAGATGAGATTTGCCTTTCACATTAGATGATAGACAATGTTTGCCCACAGTTTTGTACTACAGGTTCATTTTCTAACAGACCCCGTGAGAGTAGTCCATGAACAGGAACAGTTTTGTACTACAGGTTCATTTTCTAACAGACCCCGTGAGAGTAGTCCATGAACAGGAACAGTTTTGTACTACAGGTTCATTTTCTAACAGACCCCGTGAGAGTAGTCCATGAACAGGAACCAATATTAAAACGATGCCGCTGTATTTGCACTTTAAATACAAGTTTTGTTTGTTTGCAACAATTTCCTAAATGTTAGGATGTTTACCTCACCTGCACTTGTGCCTGCAACTTCTATTTTGTTATGGTTTGCCTGTTTATAGTTAAGCACAAAGCTACACAATGGGCTATATGTAGTATGCCCAACACGGGTATAGAAACCTGAATTTTAGCGATACAATTTTGAAGACTGGGAGACTTGTTGTTATGGAACAATTTTGTTAGTCTTGAAAGCTGTGACTGTGAGGTTGAATTTGAATGACCTCAATAATATTATCACATAATAGGTCCATAATAATTATCACATAATAGGTCCATAATATTATCACATAATAGGTCCATAATAATTAATTTCATACCACTAACAATTATTTTCCAGCACCTCTTCATTTCTTAATTATTTCCTCGTCAATAGACTTGTAAATAATTTGATATATATCATAATAGACAAACAGAATGCCTTAGTTAAATTATACTGGACAAAATATAACGAAGTACATATAGTATTAGACGTATACAAAGAAAACTCAAGTCATACTGGATGGTTAGAAATGGTATCGTTTTCGTTTGCCACGTGTAAGAAGAACATATTTAAAATGCAGCAACAAGTTTTTCATTATCAACTTCTATCAACATATTTTCAAACACTTTATATTCGTAACGAGAACGGATTGGTTCTTGTACTTAACTTGAATACTTAGCACAAAGAAATTAATTGCTATGATGTTCGTATTCAAAATATGATATTTTTCTTTAGTTATTTAAAATGAGCTGAGCTTATATATGAATCTAAGATTTTCCTAAACATAATTAAAACTGCTTCGCAATGAATATCATATTAAATGTATTAAAAACTTACCTATAGATCTATAAACACAATCAAAGTTATGTTGAAGGTAATCTAATGTCTATACAAGCACATTCCAATTATTCTATTTATTCTGTGATAGAACTTAGATAAGTCGCTAAAATAGATCAGAATATTTCCTAGACCAAAAGCAAGGCTTCACTAATGGTTGGCAACTGGCTAATCCTGTGTGCTACATTAACACAGTTAAAAAGACAAATGTCACTCTCAGCAACGCTAGCCAGTAATGGTTCGTAATTTCTCACATTCATGTTCTTTTGTCGTTGACTACAGGGCTCTACCTCCTGAGTGGTTACGTTCAATTTAATACTGTTCATCTTTTACTTTCTAACACATTTTATCCCAAGTACAGATTTGTTCTTCTGTTCAAAGAACAGTTAGGACTTTTCCCAAATCGTGACAAAGTTGAAGAAAACCACAGCATTTGTTTTCTTGTGAGGAATAAACAGAAAAACGACACAAACGAGGATGTAATTCGAGAAACATCCATATTTTCTTCTCATATGAAAACATAATCCAAAAAACATTTACACCTTTTCCAGAATGAAGGTACAGTCTATGAAATATCCACACCTTTTCTTGTTTAAAAATGACTATAGGTTTTGCAGGTTGAAAACACAATTCTGGAAAGAATCTGTACTTTTTCTCACGTGAAGAAATAATGACTTAAAAAAATAATTTTTCCTGCATGAAAACCCAGTTCACTATACATCTATAATTTTTGCTGTATGAAAGCCCCCAGTGGCAGAGCGGTATGTCTGCGGATGTACAACATCAGAAACCAGGTTTTGATACCTGTGGTGGGCAGAACACGGATAATCCATTGTTTTGCTGTGTGCTTAATCCCAAACAAACAAACCTGTATTAAAACCCGGTTCACTATATATACCTATAATTTTTCCTGTATTAAAACCTGGTTCACTATATACCTATAATTTTTCCTGTATTAAAACCCGGTTCACTATATACCTATAATTTCTCCTTACACAATTGCTAACATAGCTATACATCCTTTAATACAGAGATGCAGTTAGAGGGCAACTAATCACATACATTATACAAACTAAAATCCCAAAATAAATTAAAACAGTTAATAATAGACCTGATCCACTGTATATGGATGTAAAGCCGATGGTGCACTGCTATGTAGTGTTTATAAAGGGTAACTGTGTTACAGTTAGCCATTTAAGTAATAGTTCCAAAAGGACCTATAAAGAGGGATAATTACTGAATGCTACTTTGTCAGTACAAGTGCCCTAGACATTCCAACCCCCAAACTGACTGTGAATAATGTGTTGAGGAAATGAAGAACCACTAGATGTTTTAATATATCCATGGCCTTTAAAAATTAATAATTTTCTCCATACAAAATCTGATGTAAAATAAAACCAAACATCTGGCAGTAAATTGCATCACCTAAGGTTTTAAAGAGTGTTTCATGACAACAGACCAGTACATTCCTTGTATATGATGCTCTGTTCTGCTCATTTTCACTAACTGCTTGCAACTCATAAACTACTCATCATAAACGTCAGTCCTCATTGTTTCTTAAATTAAAATACCTTTCTCGTTCCAGTTATAAGGAATTGTAGAGATAGTATCTCGGTATGTCCCTGTTTTAGTTTATTTGAATGTTGCCCACTTGTTAAGGCGTCGATGAAAGTTGTTCTGGTTTTTTATGGTTATATTCCAAATAGTGCCGCATTAGGGACATGATGGAGAAGAAATATACCTCTTTCAGCATCATAATGCACCATGTTACGCATATTCAGAGCGATTTAAGACGAATGGCATTCTGCAGCTGCTTTTGTCACCCGAAAGCCTCGATCTAAATTCAATGTAATCACCCTGGGACATGTTCGAACGAAAGGCAAGACCACGAAATGTTGCTACGCAGAATTCATTTTCTCTGTAGGAAACTGATCTATCTGACTAGATGTTTACTAATAAATAGTAACAAGTATACGTAACAAAGTTCTTTTTTTAGCGAGAAAATTAAACCCTATACTTACTAAGATAAAGCCCTAGTTGCGAAACATAACATCCCTTTTGTCAGAGTGTGCTAAACTATTAATAGTATTAATTACTACTAATACTTTAGCTTTGAATGGAAATAATGCTGGTTACTCAACTAAAATATGAATATTAACATTTGGTTTAGTTTGTTTTTCGTTGTTTTAATTTCTCTCAAAGCTACTCGTTCCAAATTTCGAAGTGAAAGACAAGAAAGAAATTCTACACCAACTCTTGGGTAATTATTATCGAATAGTGGACTTGATCGTCCCCTTATAGCACCTCCACGGCTGAAAAAGGATTCGAATCCTCAACCCGCAAGTTAAGAGTCGAGTGCTCTAATGACTAGGCTACGCCAGACCCTCAGAGTGCAGAAAGTGATTTTCTTTGTAGCAACAACGGAATACGAAATACGAACCCTTGGATCCCCATTTTGATAGGCCACGTGCAACCCAATATTAACATATATTATGTCCATGAAATCTCTTTAGAAATAATACAACAAAACATTCTGCACGAAATCTTACCCATTAGATTGTAAACAATTGCTGTCCTAAATAATGAACACAAGAAAAATTGGCAAGAAAAAAAAATTCTGCAATGAAAAATTTACTTTACAAATTTTATATTATGAAATGATTTTTTCTTTTCTTTTTTCTATATAGTATTTCATTTAATGTTGTACATCAAGTACACTTAACGGAATATTACAAGAACCAACATGCTTGATAAATCCTTTTCCCTCTATTTTTTATAACTTGTCCAACAAAATCTTTCATGTTATTGATGAATATTAATTCATTTTTCAAACAAGGTAATGTGTTCACTGTAATTTTTTCAGATGTTTGAAAAATCATGATTATGTATAGTACTATTTTATATGTTTTATTAAACTCTTGCATTAACAGATTAAACAACTATTATTTTAAAGTTGATACGATATTCAACGAGAATTAATTCACTGTGTTACTGTCTCAATCCTAGTCTAGTAAGTCTTCATATCGAGATATGTGAGGAGCTCAAAACATATTGCTATCTGTTTGCTATTTACACTTCATATATTCTATTCTTCCAAGTTTTGATATGTTGATAAACGTCTATATGCCCCCCAGTAGCACAGCGGTATGTCTGCGGACTTACAACGCTAGAATCCGGGTTTCGATACCCGTGGTGGGCAGAGAACAGATAGCCCTTTGTGTAGCTTTGTGCTTAACTACAAACAAACAATAAACGTCTATACTTTCTGCGTTTTTTTCCGTAACATTCGTAAAAGCTGGTTAGTAACGCATGCACTGTTCTCAAGTGATATTAGAAAATCAGTGATAATAATAGTTTGGGCTACCCTGCAGTTAACGTTTTGGTAGCTTTCTCTCTCACAGATCTAGCTAAGATGATATTCTTCGTTATTAATAGACACGTTAGTTTTCATGTGAGAACAATGCGAGGTTTTTTATTCAACGAGATCCAAAGTAAACCGATAAATGTGCACATGAGATTAAAGTTATCGTTTAGTACAACGAAGAAGGTAAAGAGTAAATATTTGGCAACGTAATAATCTCTAAGTGTTTTTTTGTGGATTATAAAAATCACAGATTTACTTGGAAGTCTATAGGCTCTGTGAAAACCCTCCAGGGTCTAGTTTTCATCTCAGACTTACATATTATTAAGTTATTCCCTAAACTTTACTTTTTAAATGGAATCTAATTTAAATAATTAATCGATCACTTGATTTCATGATTTCCTTAGGTATGCACGCACATGGCACAATTTTCTTTTATAAAATTGTAATATTAAAATGCAGACAGAAAAGTAGGTGTCACAAACAGATTAATCAAATTTAATTTGCAAATAAAAAAATCTCTAAGTTAAAACAGAATACGACCAGATTCTTTTTTAGAAAAATATATTTCATTCAATTACCTCCATATAAAAAATGCCGCTACATTTTCTCCACGCGAGCTTGCATGATAAAAGAGGGCGCGCAGATCAAAAAGAAACACCAGACGATAATATCTAGACTTAAGCATGCGAATATCGTCATTGATTCTCCCACTTTAGTAGCACTCGTGCATTTACAGTTGTCCAGATCGCATCTTCGGGAAACAAAAGTTCACAAGGAACTTTGCGCGAGTGAATTATTTTTACACATTAGCTTAAGTATCATTTACTGGTTGCTGAATGTAAACCGTGCTAGCTAAACTTTTATATTCTAGTTTGATGGACATATATTGACAAAAATGTACGGACTGATGAACAGGTTCAAATTACTAAAACTTCTTTAATCAAGCATACATTCTGATGATCCTGCTGAAGCCAACTTCATTCTTTAAACGCTTACTTTAATCTCGTTGCCTCTTTTATTGAACAAGTAAGTTTGTTTGTTTTTTTACAGGGAAACTAATCAAGAAAAACTATAATTAATCACTTTATTTTCCAATATTTTCTCCTATTCTGTACTGTTAACTGTCATATTCTTGTTTGTTTTTTCGAGTCAGTATAATAGATTAGAATATATCAACGAACAGTTTTTTTACTTAATAAAGAGAACAACTTCGGTATAGTAGATCATAAATTATATAAGTAACGTATGTATGTTGTAGTATTTATATGCATTATTGATGTTAACAACTTGAAAAGTTACTTCTTACTATCCAACTTAGTTCCAAACTTTTTTCAGTTATTATTTTTCAATGTTCTATTCAAACGGAAAACATTTTGTAAATATAATTTTATTTTTTTTCTATCAGCTCTACTGTTTGGTCTATCTATGTATCATTTAAATAATTTGTATTCCTGTTAATCATTATGTGTAAAGTTCTTTGATCTGAATGTTTCCCTCTTTGCTTCTCAATTAAATCAAAAGCTGATGACAAAAGAAACAAACACTTAACTGCTGAAACTGGTTAAATTTTGGGTACTTTTATGGTGTTTTATTCGTACTTTTTGTTCACTTTCATGTTGAATAATAAACTGGAGCTGTACAAAGTAAACAGATTACTCATATGAAAAACAGACATGTGACAATAGCCTTGGATAAACTGTAAGATTATAAGATAAAGACTTGTGAACATTTGAATAACTGTAGTAGAATGTTACGAAAAAATAGAAAAAACGAGAAGAACAGAGATTGTGTCACATTTACATTGATTACAAAAACCGCGTCAGCAACATCGGTTTTTAGCGAGTTTAAAGATTCAAAAAAGAAGTTCAGATACGTGATAAACAAAGCTGTTCCTCTCAAACTGTAATTATTTGGTTTATCAATTGTCCATTGAAATGGTTAATAGATTCAAGTTCTTGGCACAACTTTTATAAATCACAAAAAGGTTCTCTCATTCTGCTGAGACAGATATAGAGTTTATCGATGTATTCGTATAACTGACATTTTTTTGTTTCCAAATTTTAAATTATTGGTGCATTATTGGTTTAAAGACTAACATTATTAACACATTAATAAAATTACAGATGATAATTTATTTAGGTTATTGAGAAAACGATAGATTCTATATAATTGTTTCAAAAAATTGCCGGAAGCTTCGTTTTACAAACATATTTTTTGGGCTTGAAAATAGCTATGCTGTAATAACGTAATTCCAAAAACGTGTCAGTAGCTATATTCCATTAACTTTCTCTCTGAAGGTCCTCAGTGTCCACACTTTACTAACACAGTTTGTAAAACGGCTAAAAGCATCGGTGACTTTACTTGACTACTAGCATAGAATACAAGAATCTTCTCTTTAATTAATCAGCATAAAAATGTTCGGTAATTTAAGTTGCCGATCAAATTAATGAATTATGTTTGTCGCTTTTCTTTACCATCATAACTTACATAAAGGTCAAGTTATAAAAATATATTTTTCTTAACTGACAATGGTTTTAAAACACTTTTAAATTTTACGTGTTTCAAGAGTAGAATACTTTTATCAGTTAATCTTTTTAATAATTTCAATTTATTAACAAAAGACTAAAAACTAAATTCAATAAAAATTATCTCGATTATTTGTTAGATATCGTTGATCTGAATACCATTTTTTCATCCCGCACTTTTTACGCTTTCATGTACGTATCGGATTTATAAGTGCGAAATTACAGATGTGCCTCTGTTTCACTGAATTGTACATGCATGTCTATGCATATATTTTCTTTTTAATTTAAACTTCCTAAAAGGCCTTGAAAGAAGAAAATATAGTCAAAAAACATCGTGAACGTGACATAATCCACTAACATATATATGCTGTGCTGACAGAGATGAATTGTCAAAAAAGTTAATTTTTAGTACATCGATATGGTGAGCGTTATCATGCTGACAGATTGATGTAATGCCTTTTCTTCTGTAAATGATTAATGACAGCAGTCGAATTGTCCTTATTTGATGTGTACATTCGCTGGCTATTCAACACAGAAAAGTAGGAAAATTAAAGTTCAAATCATGCTTGCATAATGCACTATATTTGTCAGAATAAAAAAAATCATTTCAATTTTAAAATAGAGTTAATGAGACCTAGCAGCAGAGATAAAAAATGTTATTTTATAAGTGTTATAGAGAGTTCGAATGTGTGTGAGTTTTTCTTATAGCAAAGCCACATCAGGCTATCTGCTGTGTCCACCGAGGGGAATCGAACCCTTAATTGTAGCGTTGTAAATAAATTTTAATTTTCAACCTGAACTGCATCATAAATTATAGCTGAGAGCCACTCACAGGGGTTCTATCCAACTTTCTGAACCGAATAAAACGACTGATTACCATTTTTACAAAGTGCAGGGCATGTTGATTAGTACCCATCTCGAGCCCCAGCCTGACACTCTAATCATTGGGTACGCTCAGCCCCGAGAGAAACAGATAGATTAAATTTATAATTATCATTCACAGAATCACATTCTTATTGAAATTGTTTTATATGTTATTCTAATTTACGTTTGTTCTATATAATTAGTTACAAAAATATAAAGTAATGCAGATAGGACAAATATCCGATCCGATATTACACTACCCAATGAAATCCGATCCAAATGGATAACAGTTTTGCAATAAATCGGATAACCATATATCATTACTGTCAACAGATTTACTCAAAATATTAAGCAGGAACGATACTAGTTGCACGTGCATCACATATGATACTAAGGAACTCACTTTGAGACTAATAAAGTTTATAGACAACTTGAATGGTTAACGAAGAAAACTTTATTACAAGTTTAACACAGTAACAAATATACAAAGTTTCGGCAAGGTTTTGTCATCACCGGGTAGTCATTCATGAAGAAATGTACATTCCTCTGTAAACGCCCATTATATTTTCAAAAAACAATGACGAAATAACTAGTTTAATATTACACTATAACGAAATGGTAGCTCACATCTGTGGTGCATTTTCAATATGTACGAGCACTTCTTCTATCCGATACTAAAATATCCGGATCTGATCAGTTATCAGTAGCAGAATACCCAGTATCTGCCCAAATCTTCTATTTGCACCGTCCCTATAAAATAGTATGTTTCATTTACAACAAGTATTTTGTTACGCAGATTTATATCGACAAGAATGTATATTTTAGTCTTATTCATCTGTAATTACAATGAAATAGCTTTTTTTATTTATCATATCTGTTTTTGAGTGATGACAAATAACATTAAGTCACCTCTAAAAAAAGCAACAAATAAGAAGTGATTTGTATATTGGAATAACAAAGCCTCTTCTTCTATTTCATCTGTTTCTTGTTGTAGTTTTTATCGATACGATACAAATTGTTAAGTTAGTCTTCCCAGAAATGCAATTCATTTGTTTTTTAGATATACTATTTAATAGACATACAGAATTTTGTAAATAAAAACTAAATCTTATTACTTCGTGTTTTAATGCGAGCAATCTTCCTTCTATACCAATGGTTTGTATTTGTAGATAACAGACATTACTACAGAAGAAAATGTCATTTTCGCTATCTGTAAGTAACCACAGACGAAAAGAAACAAATTAAATGTTTGTTTTTTTATCAACTTTGGTGTTAAAAATCCTTCTAATGTACGAATGGCGTTTTAAAAACTTCTCCTAATCTATTGAAACATAATTTTAAAAAAGTAGTTGACACTGGTGGCTCATTCTGTAAAAAATATTAAACTCATAGTAATTTTCATAGCGTGTAAACGTATGATGTTATTAAAGTAAACTGTTAATGTATCATACAATCTATATGTCAGATATGCAAAATTCTACACATCACAAAGGTACGATATAAGTAACAAGAGAATGAAATGACATTGAATATTGTTATGAATATACTGTTATCACATTGGAACTAATAAAGAAATAAAGGGCGTTTAATAATATTAAGGTTGTCTTTGGTAAAAGAGTACTGAATACCTTTATTACGAATTAGCAACGTTTCTTAAGTCCATTGTCATGTTTCAACTTTGATGCCATTAGCGCAATGAAAACAATGGAAACGTTTTTTTAAATATTTTCTTTGACTGGTGAATGAGACTACTTAATTCGGGAAATTCTGCTATCTGTTAGTTGCTGTATCTACCCGACTCTTAAGCGAGATTCCTAAATGTTCATTTCCCACTATTCATTTTTAATTATACACTTCACTTTATTAGTAATAACGTTTTGTTGTTTTCTCCCAGTTTTAAAAAACTTATCTGATTTCAAATTTACGCTTATAATAAATGTCGAAGACTCATTTTTATCGACTTATGTTTGAAACTTAACTTTATTTACACTTCATCAGTTTATTCTATTAGCAATGCAATACTTTTTTTTTCCTCAGATTTCCTAAGCTACGTATTTTAAGTCTAATTTTTTTTCAGTTCAGACTCCTCCATCCTACCTCTCAACTTCATCAATCTCAGAACTCGCTATATCAGCTCCGTAATCTCTAAGGAAGAAAATCCATTATCAGCAAGCGTCGTTTTAACTTCATAATTTATATCAATCCTATTCTCGCTTGCAATATCAAATTCAATAAATAAAGGTAAAATAATAAAAAATAAGCTTAATACTGATACATACACATTTACACTACATAAGCCTAGCAGTCATAGTTTTACACTCCCATAATATATCACTTCGTACATATAATGTTTTCATCTTACATGATAACACTATACTTTCATAACATATTGCTATTCATATGTATAACATTATTCTATATAATAATATAATACCTCGTCCTAATAACATGACTCTTCATTCTCACATGATATTGCATTTCATTACCTAAATATAATACCTCACAATTTTCTCTTCAAATATGTCTTTATTTTAATAACACAGCACTTCACTTCCATAACGCGACACTTCAATCCTATAAATTAGTATTAAATATCCGTAAAGTAACCACTAAATTCTATAATACATCAGTTCTGTAAGATAACTTTTTATTCGAACGACTTATTTTTCCACATAATATAGTATTTCACTCCTATACTTCTTCACATCACTCCCATTTCAAAATACTTAACACTTATAACAAAGCACTTCGCTGCCACGATAATTTGCTCTCATAAGATAGAGCTTCAATCCTATAAAATTCCAATTAATTTTTTCTCTTTCAACCTACTGCCTTACTATATGTTTCTTAAAACGTTGACCCATTTATACTATATTTTTGCGAATAATGAACAAACAATTCGTAATACATAATGCAAAATATTTTATCATAAGACAGTAAGCTTAATAGCTTTTCGAATAGATTCTACAAATTAAGGCATTGGGTCAAAAAACCCTTACTCTAAATATATAACGTCACCCCAGAGATTTAGTATTACACTTCACTTTAGGAACATTGCACTTTACTCTCATAATATGGGAGTATCCTTACTTAACTTTTATGGCACAGCATTTCAGTTCCACAACAGAAAACGGTACTTCCAGAGCATAAAACTTCCCTCTTATATAAGAAATAATTCATGGGTCAAAATCAATACTTCGTTTCTAAAAGATAGCATTTTACTCCATCATACATCCATAGAATGTTTCCTCTCTCTTATGTGTCTTTCACCCCGTAACATCGCATCTCGTCCAAAGAATAGCGCCCTCCATAGTTATATTATAATTAGCACTTAGATACCTGCAAAGCTTGTGGATTAATATACTGCCCAGTAATCCGTGTTCTCCTGAGGTATACTATTCTTTCATCGGGAATGAAGGAAAGAAGCAAAAGATCATGATTTCCGATGATGGCTTACCCAATAGAGCATGATGTGACATAATAGAATTCGAAGTAATGTGCGTTTATTATTATAACGTGTATTGCAAAAGAAGTCTCTAAGATAGGCCATATTACATATAACGTATTTAGAATTTAAAAAAATGAAATGAATAGAAATAAAGGTTAGGAATTAAAGAATAACTAAATAAAGAAACGAATAAAGTTAAAAGTTAAAAACAGAAAATTCTTCAAAATACATAAAAATATCTTGTTATTTATAAAAATATGAACACACAGTAATACACAAATTAGTTTCTGACAGAAGATACTTTAAAGGTAAAAAAAACACTGATGTCAGGACAAGATTTACAAGTTTACGTATTTACAGCGTTAAACTTAAAGTTTGACATTACAGATCGACCAATGTGGCTTTGCTAGAAAACACACACAAACAAGGTTTGCCATAGGTAGTTAACAGCATTCAAATGGGTATAGTCCAAACAGGTTTTGGCTTCTAATTCATATCATTTTATTTCCTAGTTAGGCAACTATTCCTAATATTTATTTATAAGTTATTTTGAATCCAACTAATGTAGTATCTAGTTACTTCTCTCTCTTAAACCTCACTATAGTTAATTTATATGAAATCGTTTCATCCTTTAGTTTATCCATTTTGTTTCTAAATTTCTTCCTTTGATTTAAAAACCTTTTCTTGGATCCTGATACATACTTCCTGGCCACAGTATCGCTGTATGGTTATCAGAGTGATTTCAATAGCATCTATCTTTTCTGCACTGTGCTTAGGATTTAATTACTCCCATAATGTATCACTGTATTCTTAAAAATCTTTTTTTTTCAAAATGAATTATACTTTATTCTAAAACCAAAAGCTTTTTTTAGCTAAAAAAAATAAAATGGTTACGGCTAATATAAAACTCTCCTATGTTTAGCAGCGGCATAGCGGCTCATAGAACGGCTCTGTTCAAACTTTTAGCTCATAGCTGCGTCATCTCTTGACCGATTTGATATATAATAACAGTTTTGAACTCAGGAGGTCAAACCCTTTCGATTGATGTATTTGACCACGCCCAAGGTATCATAGACTACTTTACTCTAATTCTGCCTAAAATAATTTCAATTTAAGGGTAGGCGGGTAGAGATCCTGATGAGTAATAAAACCGAATCGGGTAAACGCGTGCCCCACGTTCTGTATTGCTGATGCACAAAAATCATCAATATATATAAAAGTCAAGTGTCAGTCGGTCAGTCACGATCGATTTTTCCGAATTTCGTGAGTTACACGTGTCCAATTCCACTTTTTCTCCTATAATACTTTCTCTTTTGATTTCCCGTTCCCATTTTAGTTGAATTTAATCGCTAACATTTACGTAAATAGCTCCTACATTTCGGCACTGCTATCTATATAAAAAACCTGTCAATGAGGGAGTTCCCAGAACCAGATCAGTCATGGCGTTATGTGTATGACACATCATCTTGACGTTAAGCTAGTTAGGAGCTAAATAGGAAAGCCGGGAATACTCCCGTGATCGAAGACACGGAAGTGCATTCGCACCCTATCAACGCCTGTGAAAATCAAAAATTAGCGCAAAGCTATGCTTGGGAATTATTTCGAAAAAGCCTTTAAAAAAAATGAAGATACCAATTATCTGTTGCGAAGAGGACATCTTTTCCTCAGAAGAAGTACAGGTGTGTATTCAATTACCTGGTCATCGTACTTTTAACCTTTTATCAAAAGTAGCATGTTTACTCACTTATATGTAGTATATTCAGAAACAATATGTAGCATGCTTACTCAGTTATATGTAGTACATTCAGGAACAATATGTAGCATGCTTACTAAATTATATGTAGTACATTCAGGAACAATATGTAGCATGCTTTACTCAGTTATATGTAGTACATTCAGGAACGATATGTAGTGTGCTTACTAAGTTATATGTAATAGATTCAGGAACAATATGTAGCATGTTCTTGGGAAACGAAATTTTATACTTCTTTTATATTACTAGTTTTATACGGAATAGTTTTGGTTTTCAGTGGTTTCCCGTCGTTTTTGACGGGCTTTTACGCTAGTATAGCTAATAAAAAGAAAAAAATATTATAGAATAATTTACTTTAATAGTGCCTAAAAGAATTTCCAGTGCCGTGGTTATTGAGAATTCCCTCTTGTATTTTATTGAAACACTCACTGTGATAATAGATCATTCATAAATAAATTTAAACCTGTTTCTTGCTTTCACTCAGCAAACACCCTCATTATCTTTGATTGGGGACGACACCTCCACGTCTATCGTTTTAATTAAGCGAAATAGCTCTTTGAATAAATGCCACATCAGCTTGTCGACAACCACTGTGTCTATAATCATTAAAAGAGTGTGAAAGTTACTAAGAATTAGACGTCTTCTTCAGTCACAAGCAAATTTGGATGTGACTTTCCTAAGCACACCTGTTTAAAGGTAGACTCTATGGCACCTGACAACGCTAAACTCCTGTCCATCTCACGTGCTTTAAAATCTAGGCGTAATGTAGAAACAACCGCAGCAGCTGTTAGTTGACTTCAGAGGGAGTGGCTCGTGACATATTGCACAATAATTCTCTTGGCGCCAGTAGGATATAGCCTGACATCATTTTAAGGGCTTTAAAGATGTTATTATTACAGCTAGATTATTTTTACACCGCCTTTACTAAATCCATAGCAACAGTTCATTACCTTAACGGACTGTTAAAGTGAACAAAAAAAAGAGACAGCATTAACGGTTTTAGTTTTAGTGAATAGCATCAGACGTGTGGCATAACAAAACTGAATTGTACTTTTTTTGTCTCTCTCCTTATATAATGCTCACATGCTGTATAGAAATAACGTTTTGATATTTTATTTGCCTTAATTTTCCACAAGATCCTATTTGTTCTAAATCATATTGTTGTTTTTCACGCAGTATATGTCTCACGATCTCCGAGAATCACTTTTCAAGCTATTTGATTAGGTTGAAATAAAATTAAGTATCCCTAAAGGAGTCAAATGAACTGGTCTTTGTTGTTATATAAGGTAGATCTTTATCAACCAATGCACCAAACTGTGAAACACTTACGTCAGGGTCAGTTTGTTCCGCACTTTCTTTTTATACAGAAGTGTTAACCCTAACAGTTAAAATAAAAAATAAAAATTTATCCCCTCCTTTCATAAACTGTTCTGTGAATTTGAGCAGGGCCTACATATACGAATTACTTGCCGCTGGTGCACTGATACAAGCCATAGCACATCACAAAAATAAAAACATTGCAATAAGGTAATTACATTATAAAAATGTTAAAAATATATAACCTCATAGTCAAAATATGTAATAATAACTTCAAAGTAGGTAATTAACAAAAACATTGTTAATCTACTAACTGTAGATCAAGCAATGAAAACACTGCAATAAATTCCATCACCTTTGTTCGGCTGTGTGTACAAAAAGCTTTATCACCAACATCACCACTAGCTGGATATCTGTTTTCAGATAACTTCTAGAGCCACATGGCATAGAAACTTCTGTTCCAAGAATGTTATAATATTTACGTAATATAGGCCAGGTGTTTTTCTTTTTAAGATCTTGGATATTTCTAGAGTAACATAAAAAGATAGTTATTTACGAAGTGACTCAGTGATAACAAATTACGCAGGCCTACGAATTTAAACTTCATACAAGTTGTTTTGGTTTTAATAACAGATTTTCCATAATTCAGTAACACAGATTTCGAAAATACTATTCATTTTTTTTCTAACACGTAAGGATTTTTTTACAATTCTGGAAGAAAAAACTCTTACTTAGATCAAATTATTATTTCGTTTACCACAATGAAAATATTTTATTATTATGTTTGTTAACAAAAATAAAAACAAACTGAAGAAAAGAGAAGAACATCGATGTCAAACGAATATACATCCTCATTTTTTTTTATGAAATCTGCGTCTTTTAGTCTCAAAACAACGTTTTGTGGTTTTTCTTTTATGTATTGCGTTACGGCGTTTTGTGAAACATCTGTACGTGTTGGAGAAAAATGGATATCCTTTTCGGATTCAGCGTACAGGAAGTACTGTAGAACACGTAAAAATTTCAAGACAATAAAACCATCGCAGACCTGTGTTATAAGTGTTGTGAAACATGGTGATTGTTTTTGTAATTATTTGCGTATTATTAATTTTATTTGTGAGTTTGATTTTAGAATTGGAGTAAATGTAAAAAAGTAATAAAAATTATTCTTTAAAGAGTATAGTTAAAGAAAATGGCAAGCAGTTGTAGAGACACGTTCAGAATTTTCATTAGTGGTGCAGATAAAACAGAATAGAATAATGCGTTGCTAGTCAAAGAAAGATCAAGAGTAATTTCACTAAAAAACAGCGTGATTCACAAAATAGAAAAATTCATAAAACACTGTTTTCTCAAATGGATATTTTCCAATCAAAAATGAAGAATATAAAAAGTAAGAAATTATACTAGCTGATGATCTATATCCATGGCCCTAAATTTGTAGCATAACAAAAATACAAGATAACCTAATAGAAAAAGGACTATTTGTATGAAAAAAGCTATATTTCCGCAAGATAGAACACAATATATTACCTGTAATTATCTTACAAAAATAAAAATGTGAATTCGTTAATAGCTAATGATTAATCTATGCTTCTTGAAAAAAAAAAAGTGGTGTGTTGCTTTTGCTACAAACTCTTCTCAGTGTCTGGTAATTCCTTTTTCTAATTAACAACATTTGACTTGTCATTTAAAAAAACGTAAATGTTCAGTGCTTCACTATGAAAATATACAGAAAACGTATCACCTGAAAAATCATTTACGAACACACACCGCCATTGATAAGGAAAATAAAACAGTAATGTCAACAGAGTTTTGGAGAAACTTCCTTGGACGTATTATTCCAATAATTCATTACCTGGCTGAATGCGATGTCACTTTTTGGAGAACCAATAAAATATTGTAGAGGCAAATAGTGTAGTTTATTAAGACAAGTTAACTATAGTTGAATTTGATTAAGTAAGAAGAATAATAAGCAAAAAATTCATACACATTTTCAACACATATGATACAAGGTGAACGAATATTATGTATGCGAATATCAAAAAATATAGCTTGCAAAATAATATTTCACGAAGGTAACGGAGTCACCTTTTAGAAAACTGAAGACATTGATCACTGGCAAATTTTTGTCACCTGATTCACAGCAGAAAGTCTGCTACTTCAGTCTGTAAAACATAATAAAAACAAACGTGTTAATGAAATGATATAATTTAAAACTGGTTAGATGTAACAGAACTTGCCCATGAATATCAAGAACAGTTTTTCACGATAAAATTTTGAAAACTTCACAACATAAAAAAGTGATATAATCACAAGATCAAATTATATTAGTTTTTCATACAGAAATTAAATATCGTCTAGGAAGTTTGTAACAAGCTTTTATGCAATGTGGTTAAGTATTTTCACTTATAGAATGTAAAAGACAGTACTCCGCGATCATTATAATCATTTTCTGACCTGTCTTACCAAGGTTAGGTTTATAAGTTTAACATAAGGGAAGAAATATGATACAGTTTTTTCTTACATATAACACTGAGACCTAATACTTAATATTTAATTTTTTTCACTCCCCTTATAAGTGTGAAGCTTAACAATAGACATAAAATAAAACAAATAGTGACTGTTCAAAATAGAATAAAAAATATTAAAAACCTTTATTTATTTATTCAACAAGTGTAGTGGTTAGCATTTAAGGTAAAGAAACAAAAACATTTTTATTACTGTGGGTATTAACAGAATCCATTTCTATTTGTTTCACATTAGGTGGGATATTTTGAAAGTATCCTACAGTTAAGGCTTAGCATTATAACAGCAATGTCAAATTAAAATATTGATATGTGACAGTTTAGAACAAAAGCCAAAGCCTCTGATTTTTTAAAACTGGATTCACTTGTGATTTACCAAGAAGTTGTAGTTTCGGGAATGATACATTCCTAAAAAATAAATAAAAATAAAACCCCATGAAATATTTAAGTGTTTGTGTGACACTCTTAGGTGTAGTAATAACCTTGCGAGCAAGAACATAAATAATAGCAATAGATAAAAGAAGGACAGAAAATGTTATGCAGAATTAAAACTGTATTTCTGGCCTGGCTGAGTTCAAACATAAATACTAGAAATAACAGTCCATGTCAGAAAAGAGAATGATATGTAAACATCGTGACTCTATCAGATCTGGATAAACCTCTAAAGTACAAACATGATGCAGAAAATATCAAATGTCACAAAAGTTCATAGCTTATAGATCTGTATCAACTCCATAGAAAACCTACTTTATATTGCAACCCTAACAGAAAAATAATAAGCTGTATTTGATATATATATATGTACATTAATATTTTCATCGAATACCGTAGGAGTGATCCCAGAAAGTTTACGTTTAATTATATACATAATTATATTTTATTTCTTATTAATTATCCAAGTTCTCTATATGAAACGATCTTGACTTAATTTCAATATCATTTTTGTTGCAGGTCTCTTTCTGATTGATCCTGGAACCTCAAGTTGATCCATATTTCTTTTTTTTTTCAGTGGCATTACGTATGAGCGATATCTCCGTCTTGAAAATTTTAAATCCCCGTTCTGAACACATCTTTTTGATCTGGATTTATGAATATTTTATATCGGAAAGAGCTGTTACAGAATCTTCTTAAAAGTGATAAATATTCGGTTGTATCACAATATACTTACGTAACGCCAAACAATGTCAAAATACAATTCTGATACATTCCGTTCCAGCGCAACTTTAAATCGGTTGTGATTGTTACGTGACTTGCTTATTCAAAATTGTTTTAATATAACGTTCTCACAACTCTCTGTATAGTCACAAATGTGTGGAACCCATACTGGTACAAGTAGTAATATATCATTTTTCATCGGAATAAATTAAGTAATGCCAGAAGTGGGCAAGTTATTCATTAACTATAAGAATACATCTTATTTTAACACATTACTGTAAATGCCATATTTGTTTCGATTAGATATCTGCTTCGCTTTTTTTTCTTTCAAACCTTTGCTTGGTTATGTAGCCTTAGGCAGGCAACTTAATTAAGTACTGGAACTCAATTTAAAGAGATTGGGAACCACTGCTGTGTCTCAACTTCTGGTATGAACATTTAGCTGTTGCGAGAACGTATATTATTGATTGAATATTGCCAGAATCCTGTACATACTTAATAGTATTACGATATCTTCTTCCACTTGCTGAAACTTATAATTATATGATAAATTATATTGCCTGATAAAACAGTTCTAGTTCTGTAATATACCACGTTGCTACATCGTTGTACTTTATATTTACAAGTTAACTTCTCCGTGTTGGCTCTTAAGGTCTGGGGTCAGATCACGGGTCTGCTCTAGCGACATAGACCTCGAAAATACTGCCAAACATCTTTTTGTTTAACCAAATCAGCCCAGACTTTTCTGGAATAACTCATTTTTTGGGTTCGTGTGGCAGGTGTTAATATTAAACACTTGCTCATAGTTTTACTGAACAGAGTAATAATGAGAACTAAAAATTATGTTTTACTACTCTTGATTATACCAATAATAACTGACACTTAATTATATGTAAAACGCGAGCTAAGTGCAGGAGACTTATTATATGTAATGCAGTATTGTGAATGTGATGGTTTAAGTGATTAAGCTAAACCATGGATCCAAGTTGAATGAAAGAAGAACTTATTTGAAGACATCCCAATCGATTTGACATACCAGTTGAATCGGAGATTCATCAAAATATTACTGTATTAACAGTGAAACATAAAAAAAACGAGTACAATAGTATTGGATTGGAGTCATGTATAAGCTAAACCATGGATCCAAGTTGAATGAAAGAAGAACTTATTTGAAGACATCCCAATCGATTTGATATACCAGTTGAATCGGAGATTCATCAAAACATTACTGTATTAACAGTGAAACATAAAAAAACGAGTACAATAGTATTGTTATCTTCAAAAATCGGGATTGGAGTCATGTATAAGAAATAATTTGTTTCAAAATTTTGTGAAACTAGCCTCACAGTAAAGTCAAAAGATGCAATGTTGAAGTTGAAGCAGATGCAAGATGCACTAAAATAACTTCCCTAGCGATTCTCAAACGTAAAACGCCATTTCTGCAATGAAGAATAAATATAAACAAGATGGTATAATGACCAGTATGATAACACCATAGTATAATCCATATAGATTTCATCATATCATGTATTCGTTAACATTTAGTTTTTTTTGTTTAGTTTTTTCATTTTAGAAGTTGTGCCGAGCTTCATTCCTCGAGATTTGTCGAAATAACCCTAAATCGTTGGTTTTCGGAAATATCCCTCTGTTGACTGCCCTACGCTTATCAATAAATGACTAGCAGAGACCCGCTAAACATTTCCGGCCAAATTAGTATCTTTATCGTAACAGTACTTCTTTAAATATAACATTTGTAGAACAATACAAACGAATTATAATCGTAGACAACGAAATATGTAAATCCACTTGTATATAAGCCGTACTTTATAAAACTTTAACTTATGTTAGACTTAAGTTCGATAAAGAGATAAATTAACACTGTAACCTGTGTACGTTTTTTTTTTACTGTAGTTTAGTTAAGACTAAACTTTATTGTACTTAATACTATCAATAAATAAACTTATAATGTTATTCTACGACCTAACGTC